>NW_026278469.1:12500-15292 GCF_023373465.1 Oncorhynchus keta | reverse complement strand
ATCTCTAAATCCCTGCAGCGATGATCATCAGAGAGGTGGATTATATGAATCAGTTTCAGATCTCTAAATCCCTGCAGCGATGATCATCAGAGAGGTGAATTATATGATTCAGTTTCAGATCTCTAAATCCCTGCAGCGATGATCATCAGAGAGGTGGATTATATGATTCAGTTTCAGATCTCTAAATCCCTGCAGTGATGATCATCAGAGAGGTGGATTATATGAATCAGTTTCAGATCTCTAAATCCCTGCAGCGATGATCATCAGAGAGGTGGATTATATGATTCAGTTTCAGATCTCTAAATCCCTGCAGCGATGATCATCAGAGAGGTGGATTATATGAATCAGTTTCAGATCTCTAAATCCCTGCAGCGATGATCATCAGAGAGGTGGATTATATAACATGGGTTGTTGCACCCGCGGTGAACGACTCTAAACTAAACTGACAACCACATGCACTTGTATGAGCAACATACAGTCTGCTCTCACTGGTTCTGATATTACCATGTCATCCGACAGAACCCAACTGTACTGTGGAAACACACTGGTTCTGATATTACCATGTTATCCTGCAGAACCCAACTGTACTGTGGAAACACACTGGTTCTGATATTACCATGTTATCCTGCAGAACCCAACTGTACTGTGGAAACACACTGGTTCTGATATTACCATGTTATCCAGCAGAACCCAACTGTACTGTGGAAACACACTGGTTCTGATATTACCATGTCATCCGGCAGAACCCAACTGTACTGTGGAAACACACTGGTTCTGATATTACCATGTCATCCGGCAGAACCCAACTGTACTGTGGGAACACACTGGTTCTGATATTACCATGTCATCCGGCAGAACCCAACTGTACTGTGGAAACACACTGGTTCTGATATTACCATGTTATCCTGCAGAACCCAACTGTACTGTGGAAACACACTGGTTCTGATATTACCATGTTATCCTGCAGAACCCAACTGTACTGTGGGAACACACTGGTTCTGATATTACCATGTTATCCTGCAGAACCCAACTGTACTGTGGGAACACACTGGTTCTGATATTACCATGTTATCCTGCAGAACCCAACTGTACTGTGGAAACACACTGGTTCTGATATTACCATGTTATCCTGCAGAACCCAACTGTACTGTGGAAACACACTGGTTCT
Source organism: Oncorhynchus keta (assembly GCF_023373465.1). Taxonomy (NCBI): domain Eukaryota; kingdom Metazoa; phylum Chordata; class Actinopteri; order Salmoniformes; family Salmonidae; genus Oncorhynchus; species Oncorhynchus keta. The sequence goes on along the minus strand of NW_026278469.1, from coordinate 14,124 downwards.
GATATTACCATGTTATCCTGCAGAACCCAACTGTACTGTGGAAACACACTGGTTCTGATATTACCATGTTATCCTGCAGAACCCAACTGTACTGTGGAAACACACTGGTTCTGATATTACCATGTTATCCTGCAGAACCCAACTGTACTGTGGAAACACACTGGTTCTGATATTACCATGTTATCCTGCAGAACCCAACTGTACCATGTTATCCTGGAAACACACTGGTTCTGATATTACCATGTTATCCTGCAGAACCCAACTGTACTGTGGAAACACACTGGTTCTGATATTACCATGTTATCCTGCAGAACCCAACTGTACTGTGGAAACACACTGGTTCTGATATTACCATGTTATCCTGCAGAACCCAACTGTACTGTGGAAACACACTGGTTCTGATATTACCATGTTATCCGGCAGAACCCAACTGTACTGTGGGAACACACTGGTTCTGATATTACCATGTTATCCTGCAGAACCCAACTGTACTGTGGAAACACACTGGTTCTGATATTACCATGTTATCCTGCAGAACCCAACTGTACTGTGGAAACACACTGGTTCTGATATTACCATGTCATCCGGCAGAACCCAACTGTACTGTGGAAACACACTGGTTCTGATATTACCATGTCATCCGCAGAACCCAACTGTACTGTGGGAAACACACTGGTTCTGATATTACCATGTCATCCGGCAGAACCCAACTGTACTGTGGAAACACACTGGTTCTGATATTACCATGTTATCCTGCAGAACCCAACTGTACTGTGGAAACACACTGGTTCTGATATTACCATGTTATCCTGCAGAACCCAACTGTACTGTGGAAACACACTGGTTCTGATATTACCATGTTATCCTGCAGAACCCAACTGTACTGTGGAAACACACTGGTTCTGATATTACCATGTTATCCTGCAGAACCCAACTGTACTGTGGAAACACACTGGTTCTGATATTACCATGTTATCCTGCAGAACCCAACTGTACTGTGGAAACACACTGGTTCTGATATTACCATGTTATCCTGCAGAACCCAACTGTACTGTGGAAACACACTGGTTCTGATATTACCATGTTATCCTGCAGAACCCAACTGTACTGTGGAAACACACTGGTTCTGATATTACCATGTTATCCTGCAGAACCCAACTGTACTGTGGAAACACACTGGTTCTGATATTACCATGTTATCCTGCAGAACCCAACTGTACTGTGGAAACACACTGGTTCTGATATTACCATGTTATCCTGCAGAACCCAACTGTACTGTGGAAACACACTGGTTCTGATATTACCATGTTATCCTGCAGAACCCAACTGTACTGTGGAAACACACTGGTTCTGATATTACCATGTTATCCTGCAGAACCCAACTGTACTGTGGGAACACACTGGTTCTGATATTACCATGTTATCCTGCAGAACCCAACTGTACTGTGGAAACACACTGGTTCTGATATTACCATGTTATCCTGCAGAACCCAACTGTACTGTGGAAACACACTGGTTCTGATATTACCATGTTATCCTGCAGAACCCAACTGTACTGTGGAAACACACTGGTTCTGATATTACCATGTTATCCTGCAGAACCCAACTGTACTGTGGAAACACA
>NW_026278469.1:5000-7500 GCF_023373465.1 Oncorhynchus keta | reverse complement strand
ATCACATCAACTGCCAGTTGGTGACAGTGTGTGCACGCGTGCATTAGAGTGCATATCCTGTGTGTGTATGTGTGTGTGTGTGTGTGTGTGTGTGTGTGTGTGTGTGTGTGTGTGTGTGTGTGTGTGTGTGTGTGTGTGTGTGTGTGTGTGTGTGTGTGTGTGTGTGTGTGTGTGTGTGTGTGTGTGTGTGTGTGTGGCTCCAATATTGACCAGAGAACCTGAGTCTGTGTTCCAAATGACAGCCTACTTCCTACATAGTATAGACACTCTATTCCATACATAGTATAGACACTCTATAGTATAGACACTCTATTCCCTACATAGTATAGACACTCTATAGTATAGACACCCTATTCCCTACATAGTATAGACACTCTATTCCCTACATAGTATAGACACTCTATAGTATAGACACTCTATAGTATAGACACTCTATTCCCTACATAGTATAAACATTCTATAGCATGGACACTCTATAGTATAGACACTCTATAGTATAGACCCTCTATAGTATAGACCCTCTATAGTATAGACACTCTATTCCCTACATAGTATAAACACTATATTCCCTACATAGTATAGACACCCTATTCCCTACATAGTATAGACACTCTATTCCCTACATAGTATAGACACTATATGCCCTACATAGCATAAACACTCTATGGTATAGACACTCTATTCCATACATAGTATATACACTCTATGCCCTACATAGTATAGACACTCTATTCCCTACATAGTATAGACACTCTATAGTATAGACACTCTATGCCCTACATAGTATAGACACTCTATTCCCTACATAGTATAGACACTATATGCCCTACATAGCATAAACACTCTATGGTATAGACACTCTATTCCATACATAGTATATACACTCTATGCCCTACATAGTATAGACACTCTATTCCCTACATAGTATAGACACTATAGTATAGACACTCTATGCCCTACATAGTATAAACACTCTATTCCCTACATAGTATAGACACTCTATACTATAGACACTCTATTCCCTACATAGTATAAACACTATATTCCCTACATAGTATAGCCACTCTATAGTATAGACACCCTATTCCCTACATAGTATAGACACCCTATTTCCTACATAGTATAGACACTCTATTCCCTACATAGTGTAGACACTCTATAGTATGGACACTATAGTATAGACACTCTATAGTACAGACACTCTATTCCCGACATAGTATAAACACTATATTTCCTACATAGTATAGACACTCTATAGTATAGACACCATATTCCTACATAGTATAGACACTCTATTACCTACATAGTATAGACACTCTATAGTATGGACACTCTATAGTATAGACACTCTATAGTATAGACACTCTATTCCCTACATAGTATAAACACTATATTACCTACATAGTATTGACACTCTATAGTATAGACACCCTATTCCCAGCATAGTATCGACACCCTATTCCCTACATAGTATAGACACTCTATTACCTACATAGTATAGACACTCTATAGTATGGACACTCTATAGTATAGACACTCTATAGTATAGACACTCTATTCCCTACATAGTATAGACACCCTATTCCCTACATAGTATAGACACTCTATTCCCTACATAGTATAGACACTCTATTCCCTACATAGTATAGACACTCTATAGTATAGACACTCTATAGTATAGACACTCTATTCCCTACATAGTATAAACACTATATTCCCTACATAGTATAGACACTATAGTATAGACACTATAGTATAGACACCCTATTCCCTACATAGTATAGACACTCTATAGTATAGACACCCTATTCCCTACATCGTATAGAGACTATATAGTATAGACACTCTATTCCCTACATAGTATAGACTCTCTATAGTATAGACACTCTATAGTATAGACACTCTATTCCCTACATAGTATAGACACTCTATTCCCTACATAGTATAGACACTCTATTCCCTACATAGTATAGACACTATATTCCCTACATAATATAGACAACCTATTCCCTACACAGTATAGATCCTGGACTTCCTGACAGGTCATCCCCAGATGGTAAGGGTAGGTAACAACACATCCGCAACGCTGATCCTCAACACAGGGGCCCCTCAGGGTGCGTGCTCAGTCCCCTCCTGTACTCCCTGTTCACTCACGGCTATATGGCCAGGCACGACTCCAGCACCATCATTAAGTTTGCCGATGACACAACAGTGGTAGGCCTGATCACCGACAACAACGAGACAGCCTATAGGGAGGAGGTCCGAGACCTGGTTGTGTGGTGCCAGGACAACAACCTCTCCCTCAATGTGATCAAGACCAAGGAGATTATTGTGGACTACAGGAAAAGGAGGACTGAGCACGCCCTCATTCTCATCCACAGGGTTGTAGTAGAGCAGGTTGAGAGCTTCAAGTTCCTTGGCGTCCACATCACCAACAAACTAACGTGGTACAAGCACACCAGGACAGTCATGAAGAGGACACCACAAAACATATTCCCCC
>NW_026278468.1:142500-167453 GCF_023373465.1 Oncorhynchus keta | reverse complement strand
ATCTTTCACAGTTGTGACAGTATTTTATGTTTTTTGAATATAATAAATATGCTCTGAGTAGGTCATGACCCTTGGGGGGGAGGGGGGGGGGGGCAACACTTCAAACCAAAAAATAAATAACTTTACGCATTTTTTGAAATTGCTACACTTTTTCTTATTATTTTGTCACTGTGCCACACAGGGCTGTATGGTAAGACCCAGACATCTAGGGCCTTTGGTAGTTGGTGAACTGTTGGACTTTTATAATGCCAAAGCTGGAATATAGTGGGCAGCACCGTGAATACGATGCTGTTTGACATGAACTCGCAACCGGAAGGTTGTTCTTAACTGACTTGCCTGGTTAAATAAAGGTACAATTAAAATATGTAAAATTATTTAACTAGGCAAGTCAGTTAAGAACAAATTCAAAATTCTTATTTTCAATGACGGCCTGGGTTAACTTCCTGTTCAGGGGCAGAACGACAGATTTGTACCTTGTCAGCTCAGGGGTTTGAACTTGCAACCTTCCGGTTACTTGTCCAACACTCTAACCACTAGGCTACCCTGCCGCCCCGATTGAGCCGGGTAGTAACCTGTTAGGTTCTAAAATAAACAGACTAGAACTCACTGACGAATAGGAGAAGCTCAAACCAAGTTTAAATGAATACCCTCTATTGGGGGCGGAGTCGACTCCTAGACGGCCAATACATCTCTGTTGCTAGGCAGGACTTTAGTGATGCCTTTTCTTTCTCACTTTATCTGACCTGACCTCAGCACGCCAAATTGCTCACTCCTCTGCGGCTGTCCTACCTTAACGGTTGACTGGAACCAGACTGTGGCCCTTCTCCTCTCTATAACGATACCCGAGACTGAACAACACCATGTTCTTTCTGCACTCCCCTTTCTCACTCAGTAGATGTCCTCGCCCTCACTTCTAATATGCTGACATGAATAAGGATATGTAATAGTTCAAGTTTAGAAGTTAGTCCCCCGACAGAACCAAAGTGTTGGTCAGTGTTTCCAGGGGAGAGGACCCTAAATGTGATGTTTTCTTGCTTCATGTAGCTAGCTAACATATTCATAACTTTGTCTAATTCCTCTCTGATTGAGGATATACCGTTGCGCAACCAGCATGCTTATCTAGGTATACACCAGCACTACTACCAGGTTGTATTAGCAAAGCTACGTTTGCTCTGACTCTGAGTACATTTAGCAAGCTAGCTCACCAGCTAACTAGCGATTAGCATTAGCGGCTAACACAATGTATTATAACGAATCGTGTCATTATGGTATCTTGTTGTATCTGTCTGAGCGCGCAGACTGAAGAGCATTGGGATTCAAACTTCATCAGAATCTCTGTGGACCCCATTTTTTTCCTTCCAAGGATTTTTTACCGGTAAAACCCAAACCGGTCCGTGATTTAGAACCGGTAAAACCCAAACCGTCCGTGATTTAGAACCGGTAAAAACCCGTCCGTGATTTAGAACCGGTAAAAACCTAAACCGGTCCGTGCGTCCAGAACCGGTAAAAACCCAAACCGGTCCGTGAGTTAGAACCGGTACAAACCTAAACCGGTCCGTGATTTAGAACCGGTAAAAACCCAAACCGGTCCGTGAATTAGAACCGGTAAAAACCTAAACCGGTCCGTGCGTCAGAACCGGTAAAAACCCAAACCGGTCCGTGAGTTAGAACCGGTAAAAACCTAAACCGGTCCGTGCGTCAGAACCGGTAAAAACCCAAACCGGTCCGTGAATTAGAACCGGTAAAAACCTAAACCGGTCCGTGCGTCAGAACCGGTATGCAGTAAAATACGGTACACCTCCCAGACCTGAGCTGAAGTCACCAACACAACTAGACTTGAAGAAACTGCAGAGACTTAACAGCTTTAAACTGTTGTTCAAATCAAATGTATTTATAAAGCCCTTCGTACATCAGCTGATATCTCAAAGTGCTGTACAGAAACCCAGCCTAAAACCCCAAACAGCAAGCAATGCAGGTGTAGAAGCACCTGAATAACTGATATAGTTACCAACTGATATAGTTCGGTTGCGTCGCGCCTAAGAACAGCCGTGGTATATTGGCCATATACCACACCCCCTCGGACCTTATTGCTTAATCATACCACACTGAGGACTTGTGGCTTAGCTTTCCACACAAGCTATTCTAGTACAGAAAACACGGACACGCCTCATCTCTCCAGCCGCTGGTGAGCTACCAATACCTGCTGCTGTGAGACCGTCTGTTGAAGATGAAGGGACCAATATAGCCAGACCGACGGCTCTGTGGTCCAGCTTCTCTAACATGGAGCAGAGCTGTCCAGGGACTCTGCATATATCACTGCTCCAGGTTGAATGAGTCTGACTTGAATGAGTTCTGTTCAACAATCATATCCTCCCCCCATCTAGACGGACCCCCTCATCACCACTTTATCTAGACGGACCCCCTCATCACCACTTTATCTAGACGGACCCCCTCATCACCACTTTATCTAGACGGACCCCCTCATCGCCACTTTATCTAGACGGACCCCCCACCACCACTTTATCTAGACGGACCCCCTCATCACCACTTTATCTAGATGGACCCCCCCACCACCACTTTATCTAGACGGACCCCCCACCACCACTTTATCTAGACGGACCCCCTCATCACCACTTTATCTAGACGGACCCCCTCATCACCACTTTATCTAGACGGACCCCCTCATCACCACTTTATCTAGACGGACCCCCTCATCACCACTTTATCTAGACGGACCCCCTCATCACCACTTTATCTAGACGGACCCCCTCATCACCACTTTATCTAGACGGACCCCCTCATCACCACTTTATCTAGACGGACCCCCTCATCACCACTTTATCTAGACGGACCCCCTCATCACCACTTTATCTAGACGGACCCCCCTCATCACCACTTTATCTAGACGGACCCCCTCATCACCACTTTATCTAGACGGACCCCCTCATCACCACTTTATCTAGACGGACCCCCTCATCACCACTTTATCTAGATGGACCCCCTCATCACCACTTTATCTAGACGGACCCCCTCATCACCACTTTATCTAGACAGACCCCCTCATCACCACTTTATCTAGACGGACCCCCTCATCACCACTTTATCTAGACGGACCCCCTCATCACCACTTTATCTAGACGGACCCCCCCACCACCACTTTATCTAGACGGACCCCCCACCACCACCACTTTATCTAGACGGACCCCCTCATCACCACTTTATCTAGACAGACCCCCTCATCACCACTTTATCTAGACAGACCCCCCTCATCACCACTTTATCTAGACAGACCCCCCATCACCACTTTATCTAGACGGACCCCCCATCACCACTTTATCTAGACAGACCCCCTCATCACCACTTTATCTAGACAGACCCCCCTCATCACCACTTTATCTAGACGGACCCCCTCATCACCACTTTATCTAGACGGACCCCCTCATCACCACTTTATCTAGACGGACCCCCTCATCACCACTTTATCTAGACTGACCCCCCATCACCACTTTATCTAGACGGACCCCCTCATCACCACTTTATCTAGACGGACCCCCCACCACTCATCACCACTTTATCTAGACGGACCCCCCACCACCACTTTATCCAGATGGACCTCCCCCCACCACCACTTTATCTAGACGGACCCCCTCATCACCACTTTATCCAGACGGACCCCCACCACCACTTTTTATCTAGACGGACCCCCACACACCACTTTATCATTACCACTTTATCTAGACGGACCCCCATCACCACTTTATCCAGACGGACCCCCCCCCACCACTTTATCTAGACGGACCCCCCACCACCACTTTATCTAGACGGACCCCCCTCATCACCACTTTATCTAGACGGACCCCCTCATCACCACTTTATCTAGACTGACCCCCATCACCACTTTATCTAGACGGACCCCCCATCACCACTTTATCCAGACGGACCCCCCCCCCACCACTTTATCCAGACGGACCCCCCCTCATCACCACTTTATCCAGACGGACCCCCACTCTCCAGACGGACCCCCCCTCATCGCCACTTTATCTAGACGGACCCCCTCTCACCCCCCCCACCACTTTATCTAGACGGACCCCCCATCACCACTTTATCTAGACGGACCCCCCTCATCACCACTTTATCTAGACGGACCCCCTTTATCCCCCCCACCACCACTTTATCTAGACGGACCCCCCCCACCACCACTTTATCCAGACGGACCCCCCTCATCACCACTTTATCCAGACGGACCCCCACTTTATCAGACGGACCCCCCCATCACCACTTTATCTAGACGGACCCCCTCCCCCCCCACCACTTTATCCAGACGGACCCCCCACCACCACTTTATCCAGATGGACCCCCCACCACTTTATCCAGACGGACCCCCTCCCCCCACCACTTTATCCAGACTGACCCCCACCACTTTATCCGGACCCCCCCAGGAATCACTGGATAATAGGAACTAATCAGTCAAGACCCCCCCACATACACCACTTTATCAGACGGACCCCCCACCACCACTTTATCCACATGGACACCACCACTTTATCCAGACGGACCCCCCTCATCACCACGCCAGACACACACAAACACAGACTCACCCCCCCTCATCGCCACTTTATCTAGCGGACCCCCCCACACCACTTTATCTCAGACGTACCCCCCACCACATCCAGACACCCCCCCCACCACATCCAGACGGACCCCCACCCCCACACACACTTTACAGACACCCCCCACACACAGACGGACCCCCCACCACACACACACACACTCCGTCCACACACCCACCACTCACGGACCCCCCACCACACCCACACTTCAACCAGTTATTTGGCTCAGTTTAGCGTTTTGATCCTCAGTGAATGCGTCCCCCACCAGTTATCTCTTTAGCCTAAATCAGGCGGACCCCCCACCACCACTTTAATGAGACGGACCCCCCCCACCTGCCACCACTTTGGACTGACTGATAAAACCCCCTCCCCCCACCACTTTGACTGGACCCCCCCCCCACCACTTTATCCAGACGGACCCCCTCCCCCCACCACTTTATCCAGACGGACCCCCTCTACTTTATCTGGTTTCCCGCCCCCCACCACTTTATCCAGTGGACCCCCTCCCCCCAAATGGGACCCTCCCCTCCCTGTGGTCAATGAGGAATCACTGGATAATCCATTTAATCTCAAGTCCCTCTAAATACACTCACGTATTGCTTTTAAGTCTGTCCGATGGAAACATCATGACTGGGAGGGAGGGACGGGACACACACTCACGGACGTACGCACGCACAGGGCACACACACACACACTCACGGGACACACACACACTCAGTCCACACACACACACACACACACACACACACACACTCACGTCCACACACACACACACACTCACGTCCACACACACACACGTACACACACACACTTCAACCAGTTATTTGGCTCAGTTTAGCGTTTTGATCCTCAGTGAATGCGTCCCAGAGTTATTTCTTTAGCCTAAATCAGGCGTGTTAAGTAGTGTAAATGAGAGCAGCCTGCTAGCCCTTTGGACTGACTGATAAAACCCCCCCTCAGGGTTTGCTGGAGGAAGCAGCTTTCCTAATCGGGGAGATTTGAGCCGGTCTCTACTCTCTCTGGTTTCTGATCACAGTGTGTCAAAATGGGACAGCTTTTGTAAAGTGGTAATGAGAATAAATCATTCCATTTAATCTGCAGAAATACTCTGATTGAAGTCTGCTTGATGGAAAACATCATGATGGGAGGGAGGGAGAGAGGGAGGGGAGAGGGTAGAGGGGAGGGAGAGGGAGGGAGGGAGAGAGGGAGGGAGAGGGGAGAGAAAGAGGGGGGGAGAGAGGGAGGGAGGGAGGGGAGAGAGGAGGGAGGGAGAGAGGGAGGGAGAGAGAGGAGAGGGAGAGGGAGAGAGGGAGGGAGAAGAGGGAGGGAGAGAGGAGGAGAGAGAGAGGGGGGAGAGAGAGAGGAGAGAGAGAGAGAGAGAGAGAGAGAGGAGAGAGAGACGGAGAGAGAGAGAGGGAGAGAGAGTGAGGAATGCAGAAAGATGAAGGGAGAGAAGAGGCAATATGATTAGAGATAAATAGTTCCGTTGCTTATATATGTTTTTGACAGAGTTGATAATGAAGAACTGAGGGATGCAGAAAGATGAAGGGAGATATGATTAGTGTAAATAGTTCCGTTGCTTATATGTGTTTGACAGAGTGGATATGTATTACTGTGTCCCAAATAGACCAGAGTCCTATATGCTGACAGAGTGGATATGTATTACTGTGTCCCTAATAGACCAGAGTCCTATATGCTGACAGAGTGGATATGTATTACTGTGTCCCAAATAGACCAGAGTCCTATATGCAGACAGAGTGGATATGTATTACTGTGTCCCAAATAGACCAGAGTCCTATATGCAGACAGAGTGGATATGTATTACTGTGTCCCTAATAGACCAGAGTCCTATATGCTGACAGAGTGGATATGTATTACTGTGTCCCTAATAGACCAGAGTCCTATATGCTGACAGAGTGGATATGTATTACTGTGTCCCTAATAGACCAGAGTCCTATATGCTGACAGAGTGGATATGTATTACTGTGTCCCAAATAGACCAGAGTCCTATATGCTGACAGAGTGGATATGTATTACTGTGTCCCAAATAGACCAGAGTCCTATATGCTGACAGAGTGGATATGTATTACTGTGTCCCAAATAGACCAGAGTCCTATATGCTGACAGAGTGGATATGTAGTACTGTGTCCCAAATAGACCAGAGTCCTATATGCTGACAGAGTGGATATGTATTACTGTGTCCCTAATAGACCAGAGTCCTATATGCTGACAGAGTGGATATGTATTACTGTGTCCCAAATAGACCAGAGTCCTATATGCTGACAGAGTGGATATGTATTACTGTGTCCCAAATAGACCAGAGTCCTATATGCTGACAGAGTGGATATGTATTACTGTGTCCCAAATAGACCAGAGTCCTATATGCTGACAGAGTGGATATGTATTACTGTGTCCCTAATAGACCAGAGTCCTATATGCTGACAGAGTGGATATGTATTACTGTGTCCCTAATAGACCAGAGTCCTATATGCTGACAGAGTGGATATGTATTACTGTGTCCCTAATAGACCAGAGTCCTATATGCTGACAGAGTGGATATGTATTACTGTGTCCCAAATAGACCAGAGTCCTATATGCAGACAGAGTGGATATGTATTACTGTGTCCCAAATAGACCAGAGTCCTATATGCTGACAGAGTGGATATGTATTACTGTGTCCCTAATAGACCAGAGTCCTATATGCTGACAGAGTGGATATGTATTACTGTGTCCCTAATAGACCAGAGTCCTATATGCTGACAGAGTGGATATGTATTACTGTGTCCCAAATAGACCAGAGTCCTATATGCTGACAGAGTGGATATGTATTACTGTGTCCCTAATAGACCAGAGTCCTATATGCTGACAGAGTGGATATGTATTACTGTGTCCCTAATAGACCAGAGTCCTATATGCTGACAGAGTGGATATGTATTACTGTGTCCCAAATAGACCAGAGTCCTATATGCTGACAGAGTGGATATGTATTACTGTGTCCCTAATAGACCAGAGTCCTATATGCTGACAGAGTGGATATGTATTACTGTGTCCCTAATAGACCAGAGTCCTATATGCTGACAGAGTGGATATGTATTACTGTGTCCCTAATAGACCAGAGTCCTATATGCTGACAGAGTGGATATGTATTACTGTGTCCCTAATAGACCAGAGTCCTATATGCTGACAGAGTGGATATGTATTACTGTGTCCTAAATAGACCAGAGTCCTATATGCTGACAGAGTGGATATGTATTACTGTGTCCCTAATAGACCAGAGTCCTATATGCTGACAGAGTGGATATGTATTACTGTGTCCCAAATAGACCAGAGTCCTATATGCTGACAGAGTGGATATGTATTACTGTGTCCCTAATAGACCAGAGTCCTATATGCTGACAGAGTGGATATGTATTACTGTGTCCCAAATAGACCAGAGTCCTATATGCTGACAGAGTGGATATGTATTACTGTGTCCCTAATAGACCAGAGTCCTATATGCTGACAGAGTGGATATGTATTACTGTGTCCCTAATAGACCAGAGTCCTATATGCAGACAGAGTGGATATGTATTACTGTGTCCCTAATAGACCAGAGTCCTATATGCTGACAGAGTGGATATGTATTACTGTGTCCCTAATAGACCAGAGTCCTATATGCTGACAGAGTGGATATGTATTACTGTGTCCCTAATAGACCAGAGTCCTATATGCTGACAGAGTGGATATGTATTACTGTGTCCCTAATAGACCAGAGTCCTATATGCTGACAGAGTGGATATGTATTACTGTGTCCCAAATAGACCAGAGTCCTATATGCTGACAGAGTGGATATGTATTACTGTGTCCCTAATAGACCAGAGTCCTATATGCAGACAGAGTGGATATGTATTACTGTGTCCCTAATAGACCAGAGTCCTATATGTTGACAGAGTGGATATGTATTACTGTGTCCCTAATAGACCAGAGTCCTATATGCTGACAGAGTGGATATGTATTACTGTGTCCCTAATAGACCAGAGTCCTATATGCTGACAGAGTGGATATGTATTACTGTGTCCCTAATAGACCAGAGTCCTATATGCTGACAGAGTGGATATGTATTACTGTGTCCCTAATAGACCAGAGTCCTATATGCAGACAGAGTGGATATGTATTACTGTGTCCCTAATAGACCAGAGTCCTATATGCAGACAGAGTGGATATGTATTACTGTGTCCCTAATAGACCAGAGTCCTATATGCTGACAGAGTGGATATGTATTACTGTGTCCCAAATAGACCAGAGTCCTATATGCTGACAGAGTGGATATGTATTACTGTGTCCCTAATAGACCAGAGTCCTATATGCTGACAGAGTGGATATGTATTACTGTGTCCCAAATAGACCAGAGTCCTATATGCTGACAGAGTGGATATGTATTACTGTGTCCCTAATAGACCAGAGTCCTATATGCTGACAGAGTGGATATGTATTACTGTGTCCCTAATAGACCAGAGTCCTATATGCTGACAGAGTGGATATGTATTACTGTGTCCCTAATAGACCAGAGTCCTATATGCTGACAGAGTGGATATTTATTACTGTGTCCCTAATAGACCAGAGTCCTATATGCTGACAGAGTGGATATGTATTACTGTGTCCCTAATAGACCAGAGTCCTATATGCTGACAGAGTGAATATGTATTACTGTGTCCCAAATAGACCAGAGTCCTATATGCTGACAGAGTGGATATGTATTACTGTGTCCCTAATAGACCAGAGTCCTATATGCTGACAGAGTGGATATGTATTACTGTGTCCCTAATAGACCAGAGTCCTATATGCTGACAGAGTGGATATGTATTACTGTGTCCCTAATAGACCAGAGTCCTATATGCTGACAGAGTGGATATGTATTACTGTGTCCCAAATAGACCAGAGTCCTATATGCTGACAGAGTGGATATGTATTACTGTGTCCCTAATAGACCAGAGTCCTATATGCTGACAGAGTGGATATGTATTACTGTGTCCCTAATAGACCAGAGTCCTATATGCTGACAGAGTGGATATGTATTACTGTGTCCCTAATAGACCAGAGTCCTATATGCTGACAGAGTGGATATGTATTACTGTGTCCCTAATAGACCAGAGTCCTATATGCTGACAGAGTGGATATGTATTACTGTGTCCCTAATAGACCAGAGTCCTATATGCTGACAGAGTGGATATGTATTACTGTGTCCCAAATAGACCAGAGTCCTATATGCTGACAGAGTGGATATGTATTACTGTGTCCCAAATAGACCAGAGTCCTATATGCTGACAGAGTGGATATGTATTACTGTGTCCCTAATAGACCAGAGTCCTATATGCTGACAGAGTGGATATGTATTACTGTGTCCCAAATAGACCAGAGTCCTATATGCTGACAGAGTGGATATGTATTACTGTGTCCCTAATAGACCAGAGTCCTATATGCTGACAGAGTGGATATGTATTACTGTGTCCCTAATAGACCAGAGTCCTATATGCTGACAGAGTGGATATGTATTACTGTGTCCCTAATAGACCAGAGTCCTATATGCTGACAGAGTGGATATGTATTACTGTGTCCCAAATAGACCAGAGTCCTATATGCTGACAGAGTGGATATGTATTACTGTGTCCCAAATAGACCAGAGTCCTATATGCTGACAGAGTGGATATGTATTACTGTGTCCCTAATAGACCAGAGTCCTATATGCTGACAGAGTGGATATGTATTACTGTGTCCTAAATAGACCAGAGTCCTATATGCTGACAGAGTGGATATGTATTACTGTGTCCCTAATAGACCAGAGTCCTATATGCTGACAGAGTGGATATGTATTACTGTGTCCCTAATAGACCAGAGTCCTATATGCTGACAGAGTGGATATGTATTACTGTGTCCCTAATAGACCAGAGTCCTATATGCTGACAGAGTGGATATGTATTACTGTGTCCCTAATAGACCAGAGTCCTATATGCTGACAGAGTGGATATGTATTACTGTGTCCCTAATAGACCAGAGTCCTATATGCTGACAGAGTGGATATGTATTACTGTGTCCCTAATAGACCAGAGTCCTATATGCTGACAGAGTGGATATGTATTACTGTGTCCCTAATAGACCAGAGTCCTATATGCTGACAGAGTGGATATGTATTACTGTGTCCCTAATAGACCAGAGTCCTATATGCTGACAGAGTGGATATGTATTACTGTGTCCCTAATAGACCAGAGTCCTATATGCTGACAGAGTGGATATGTATTACTGTGTCCCTAATAGACCAGAGTCCTATATGCTGACAGAGTGGATATGTATTACTGTGTCCCTAATAGACCAGAGTCCTATATGCTGACAGAGTGGATATGTATTACTGTGTCCCTAATAGACCAGAGTCCTATATGCTGACAGAGTGGATATGTATTACTGTGTCCCTAATAGACCAGAGTCCTATATGCTGACAGAGTGGATATGTATTACTGTGTCCCTAATAGACCAGAGTCCTATATGCTGACAGAGTGGATATGTATTACTGTGTCCCTAATAGACCAGAGTCCTATATGCTGACAGAGTGGATATGTATTACTGTGTCCCTAATAGACCAGAGTCCTATATGCTGACAGAGTGGATATGTATTACTGTGTCCCTAATAGACCAGAGTCCTATATGCTGACAGAGTGGATATGTATTACTGTGTCCCTAATAGACCAGAGTCCTATATGCTGACAGAGTGTATATGTATTACTGTGTCCCTAATAGACCAGAGTCCTATATGCTGACAGAGTGGATATGTATTACTGTGTCCCTAATAGACCAGAGTCCTATATGCTGACAGAGTGGATATGTATTACTGTGTCCCTAATAGACCAGAGTCCTATATGCTGACAGAGTGGATATGTATTACTGTGTCCCTAATAGACCAGAGTCCTATATGCTGACAGAGTGGATATGTATTACTGTGTCCCAAATAGACCAGAGTCCTATATGCTGACAGAGTGGATATGTATTACTGTGTCCCTAATAGACCAGAGTCCTATATGCTGACAGAGTGGATATGTATTACTGTGTCCCTAATAGACCAGAGTCCTATATGCTGACAGAGTGGATATGTATTACTGTGTCCCTAATAGACCAGAGTCCTATATGCTGACAGAGTGGATATGTATTACTGTGTCCCTAATAGACCAGAGTCCTATATGCTGACAGAGTGGATATGTATTACTGTGTCCCAAATAGACCAGAGTCCTATATGCTGACAGAGTGGATATGTATTACTGTGTCCCTAATAGACCAGAGTCCTATATGCTGACAGAGTGGATATGTATTACTGTGTCCCTAATAGACCAGAGTCCTATATGCTGACAGAGTGGATATGTATTACTGTGTCCCTAATAGACCAGAGTCCTATATGCTGACAGAGTGGATATGTATTACTGTGTCCCAAATAGACCAGAGTCCTATATGCTGACAGAGTGGATATGTATTACTGTGTCCCTAATAGACCAGAGTCCTATATGCTGACAGAGTGGATATGTATTACTGTGTCCCTAATAGACCAGAGTCCTATATGCAGACAGAGTGGATATGTATTACTGTGTCCCTAATAGACCAGAGTCCTATATGCTGACAGAGTGGATATGTATTACTGTGTCCCTAATAGACCAGAGTCCTATATGCTGACAGAGTGGATATGTATTACTGTGTCCCTAATATACCAGAGTCCTATATGCAGACAGAGTGGATATGTATTACTGTGTCCCAAATGGCTCCCTATAACAACCGTTCACACATTTAAATGCCATCAAAAGCAAAGGGAGTAGATAAAGATGATGGATAAATTCATATAAGATTATTATTATTATTTAATTTTTTATGTTTACTCTGCAGAATGTGAAATGGGATTGGAATAAGTAAGAGCATATTCATTTTTCTTCGGATAAAGAGAATTAGGATTAGGGATTTTATTTGGTCAGACACACAGTACATGATTGAGTTGCCATGTCTCGTTGATCTTCTCGGTATGGCTGAGTATTAGAAGTTTCTAGTGAGCTGACTGGCCATACACACACAGAGACTTATGATCAAACTCCTATGGATCGCCGTCTCTCTCACGTGTGTCCTTACACCCGTCTCTCTCTCACGCGTGTCCTTACACCCGTCTCTCTCTCACGCGTGTCCTTACACCCGTCTCTCTCTCACGCGCGTCCTTACACCCGTCTCTCTCTCACGCGTGTCCTGACACCCGTCTCTCTCACGCGTGTCGTTACACCCGTCTCTCTCTCTCACGCGTGTCCTTACACCCGTCTCTCTCTCACGCGTGTCCTTACACCCGTCTCTCTCTCACGCGTGTCCTTACACCCGTCTCTCTCACGCGTGTCCTTACACCCGTCTCTCTCTCACGCGTGTCCTTACACCCGTCTCTCTCTCACGCGTGTCCTTACACCCGTCTCTCTCACACGCGTGTCCTTACACCCGTCTCTCTCTCACGCGTGTCCTTACACCCGTCTCTCTCTCACGCGTGTCCTTACAACCGTCTCTCTCTCACGCGTGTCCTTACACCCGTCTCTCTCACGCGTGTCCTTACACCCGTCTCTCTCTCACGCGTGTCCTTACACCCGTCTCTCTCACGCGTGTCCTTACACCCATCTCTCTCACGCGTGTCCTTGAACCCGTCTCTCTCTCACGCGTGTCCTTACACCCGTCTCTCTCTCACGCGTGTCCTTACACCCGTCTCTCTCTCAACCGTGTCCTTACACCCGTCTCTCTCTCACGCGTGTCCTTACACCCGTCTCTCTCTCACGCGTGTCCTTACACCCGTCTCTCTCTCACGCGTGTCCTTACACCCGTCTCTCTCACGCGTGTCCTTACACCCGTCTCTCTCTCACGCGTGTCCTTACACCCGTCTCTATATAACATTCTAGTGTACTTAGTGAGATCGGTATGACCGAATGACTGCCTCAAGACGGCCATGTACTTCACAAGGACGTGATGAATCTACTGCTGTAATTGGACTACATCTTGGACAAGGAATTAATGAATATACTACTGTAATTGGACTACATCTTGGACAAGGAAGTAATGAATATACTACTGTAATTGGACTACATCTTGGACAAGGAAATAATGAATATACTACTGTAATTGGACTACATCTTTGACAAGGAAGTGATTAATCTACTGCTGTAATTGGACTACATCTTGGACAAGGAATTAATGAATATACTACTGTAATTGGACTACATCTTGGACAAGGAAATAATGAATATACTACTGTAATTGGACTACGTCTTTGACAAGGAAGTGATTAATCTACTGCTGTAATTGGACTACGTCTTGGACAAGGAAGTAATGAATCTACTGCTGTAATTGGACTACATCTTGGACAAGGAAATAATGAATATACTACTGTAATTGGACTACATCTTTGACAAGGAAGTGATTAATCTACTGCTGTAATTGGACTACATCTTGGACAAGGAATTAATGAATATACTACTGTAATTGGACTACATCTTGGACAAGGAAATAATGAATATACTACTGTAATTGGACTACATCTTTGACAAGGAAGTGATTAATCTACTGCTGTAATTGGACTACATCTTGGACAAGGAATTAATGAATATACTACTGTAATTGGACTACATCTTGGACAAGGAATTAATGAATATACTACTGTAATTGGACTACATCTTGGACAAGGAAATAATGAATATACTACTGTAATTGGACTACATCTTGGACAAGGAAGTGATGAAGCTACTACTGTAATTGGACTACATGGTGATGCCCTATATGTCCAGACCATTTCCCCCAGTATAGTTATTAGGCCTAGATCACCTGTTGTTATGAACCTGCACCAGTATAATAGACTGACTGTTATTGGACCAGTATATACTGCCTGTTATTGGACCAGTATATACTGTACCTGTTATTGGACCAGTATAATAGACTGACTGTTATTGCACCAGTATATAGACTGACTGTTATTGGACCAGTATAGACTGTACCTGTTATTGGACCAGTATATACTGCCTGTTATTGGACCAGTATAGACTGACTGTTATTGGACCAGTATAGACTGTACCTGTTATTGGACCAGTATATATACTGCCTGTTATTGGACCAGTATATAGACTGACTGTTATTGGACCAGTATATAGACTGCCTGTTATTGCACCAGTATATACTGCCTGTTATTGGACCAGTATATAGACTGACTGTTATTGCACCAGTATATACTGCCTGTTATTGGACCAGTATAATAGACTACCTGTTATTGCACCAGTATATACTGCCTGTTATTGGACCAGTATATAGACTACCTGTTATTGGACCAGTATATAGACTGCCTGTTATTGGACCAGTATAGACTGCCTGTTATTGGACCAGTATATAGACTGCCTGTTATTGCACCAGTATATACTGCCTGTTATTGGACCAGTATATAGACTGACTGTTATTGCACCAGTATATACTGCCTGTTATTGGACCAGTATAGACTGTACATGTTATTGGACCAGTATAGACTGCCTGATATTGGACCAGTATAGACTGCCTGTTATTGGACCAGTATAGACTGCCTGTTATTGGACCAGTATAGACTGCCTGATATTGGACCAGTATAGACTGCCTGTTATTGGACCAGTATAGACTGCCTGTTATTGGACCAGTATAGACTGCCTTATATTGGACCAGTATAGACTGCCTGTTATTGGACCAGTATAGACTGTACCTGTTATTGGACCAGTATAGACTGTACCTGTTATTGGACCAGTATAGACTGCCTGTTATTGGACCAGTATAGACTGTACCTGTTATTGGACCAGTATAGACTGTACCTGTTATTAGACCAGTATAGACTGTACCTGTTATTGGACCAGTATAGACTGTACCTGTTATTGGACCAGTATAGACTGTACCTGTTATTGGACCAGTATAGACTGTACATGTTATTGGACCAGTATAGACTACCTGTTATTGGACCAGTATAGACTGCCTGTTATTAGACCAGTATAGACTGTACCTGTTATTGGACCAGTATAGAATGTACATGTTATTGGACCAGTATAGACTGTACCTGTTATTGGACCAGTATATAGACTGCCTGTTATTGGACCAGTATAGACTGTACCTGTTATTGGACCAGTATAGAATGTACCTGTTATTGGACCAGTATATAGACTGCCTGTTATTGGACCAGTATAGACTGTACCTCTTATTTAATAATGGGACCTTAAAGATCTCTGAAAACACTTTTCAAATACAGTATATGTCAGAACTTCATAGAACAAATCAATTTAGGGGATTCAGCTGGAGATGTGGCAATGCTACTACCACTACTACTATCTGGTATCAACTCATCCCCCCTCTCATCCTTTCTCTCATCCATCCTCTCATTCCTCCTGTCATCCATCCCTTCTCTCATTCCTCCTCTCATTCTTCCCTTCTCTCATCCATCCTCTCATTCCTCCTGTCATCCATCCCTTCTCTCATTCCTCCTCTCATCCATCTCATCATCCCTTCTCTCATCCCTCCTCTCATTCATCATATCATCCCTTCTCTCCTCCATCCCATCATCCCTTCTCTCATCCCTCCTATCATCCCTTCTCCCTCTCGTCCAGACAGACATCCCTATCCTGGTCAGAGACAGTAAAGCACCGATGTTATTAACATGTCACTGCATGCTATTAGGCCCAATTTAGTCACCCAGGACACATCCTCAGTCCTCCTCCTCTGCCTGACTCCCAGCTTCCCCCAGCCCTCATCTACTGCTCTCTCCCTGACTCCCAGCTTCCCCCAGCCCTCATCTACTGCTCTCTCCCTGACTCTCAGCTTCCCCCAGCCCTCATCTACTGCTCTCTCCCTGACTCCCAGCTTCCCCCAGCCCTCATCTACTGCTCTCTCCCTGACTCTCAGCTTCCCCCAGCCCTCATCTACTGCTCTCTCCCTGACTCCCAGCTTCCCCCAGCCATCAGTGCAGTGTGTACTGTGTCTATGTCTTAGTGATGGGGTGGGGGGCTGCAGTGTGTACTGTGTCTATGTCTTAGTGACGGGGTGGGGGGACGGGGTGGGGGGCTGCAGTGTGTACTGTGTCTATGTCTTAGTGATGGGGTGGGGGCTGCAGTGTGTACTGTGTCTATGTCTTAGTGACGGGGTGGGGGGCTGCAGTGTGTACTGTGTCTATGTCTTAGTGACGGGGTGGGGGGCTGCAGTGTGTACTGTGTCTATGTCTTAGTGATGGGGGGGGCTGCAGTGTGTACTGTGTCTATGTCTTAGTGATGGGGGGGCTGCAGTGTGTACTGTGTCTATGTCTTAGTGATTGGGGGGGGCTGCAGTGTGTACTGTGTCTGTGTCTTAGTGACGGGGGGCTGCAGTGTGTACTGTGTCTATGTCTTAGTGATTGGGGGGGCTGCAGTGTGTACTACTATGTCTATGTCTTCACACTCAGAGCCCTTTTGGAGGTACGCTGGTAATTGAAAATGTATATTACAATACAATCCTCTCGGTCCTCCCACGCCACACACACACACACGCACCACACAAACACACACACTCCCGCTCCACACACACACCACACACACACGGCGT
Organism: Oncorhynchus keta; assembly: GCF_023373465.1. Taxonomy (NCBI): domain Eukaryota; kingdom Metazoa; phylum Chordata; class Actinopteri; order Salmoniformes; family Salmonidae; genus Oncorhynchus; species Oncorhynchus keta. The sequence continues at coordinate 150,243 of NW_026278468.1, read as the reverse complement.
TCATTCAGCGTTCAGAACCATTATCTTTCCTTAATGAAGAGTGCGTCGAGGCGCTCCCCGCTCTGCACCCAGGTTTTAATGTTCATTTAAATGATCAACTTCACTGATTACTGTCACCGTTTAATTACTGAGCTGGCGATAAGCTTTGACCCCCTGTTAGAGAGATCAAGTGGTGGTCTGGAAGGTTCTGTGGAGGCCTCAGTACCGTCACACAGCTCTACAGTATATCCCCCCCCTCTACAGTACACCCCCCCCCCCAGTATATCCCCCCCCAGTATATCCCCCCCTCTACAGTATACCCCCCCCAGTATATCCCCCCCTCTACAGTATACCCCCAGTATATCCCCCCCAGTATATCCCCCAGTATATCCCCCAGTATACCCCCTCTACAGTATACCCCCCTACAGTATACCCCCATTATATCCCCCCTCTACAGTATACCCCCAGTATATCCCCCAGTATATCCCCCTCTACAGTATACCCCCCAGTATATCCCCCTCTACAGTATACCCCCCCCAGTATATCCCCCCTCTACAGTATACCCCCAGTATATCCCCCAGTATATCCCCCAGTATATCCCCCAGTATACCCCCTCTACAGTATACCCCCCTACAGTATACCCCCCAGTATATCCCCCCAGTATATCCCCCTCTACAGTATACCCCCAGTATATCCCCCTCTACAGTATACCCCCCTACAGTATACCCCCCCATTATATCCCCCCTCTACAGTATACCCCCCCCCCAGTATATCCCCCCCAGTATATCCCCCCTCTACAGTATACCCCCCCCAGTATATCCCCCTCTACAGTATACCCCCCAGTATATCCCCCTCTACAGTATACCCCCCCAGTATATCCCCCCCCAGTATATCCCCCAGTATATCCCCCCAGTATATCCCCCAGTATACCCCCTCTACAGTATACCCCCTACAGTATACCCCCAGTATATCCCCCCAGTATATCCCCCTCTACAGTATACCCCCAGTATATTCCCCCTCTACAGTATACCCCCCCCAGTATATCCCCCCAGTATATCCCCCAGTATATCCCCCAGTATATCCCCCAGTATACCCCCTCTACAGTATACCCCCCGCCCCCAGTATACCCCCCTCTACAGTATACCCCCCAGTATATCCCCCCAGTATATCCCCGCCCCCCAGTATATCCCCCCAGTATATCCCCCAGTATATCCCCGCCCCCAGTATACCCCCCTGACATATTAGGAATATGTAGGTTTGTGTTTGTTTTGGTATATGATTGAGCTGATCTAAAGCAGAGACAGTGGGATGTTTCCCAGAGGAATGTAGCAATGCCCCCTGGGTATTTACTGTCTGTTCTGTGTCTGAAAGGTTGAACACTGTTCCTCTCGTTTTAAAGGTGCAATATGCAGAAATCACTCCTCCATTTCCTGTTTGCTAAAATTGGAATAATTTGCTTAATTTCTGTTTATTTTTGTTGTTTTTTTTGTGACAAAACAAGTAATTTATAATGTAGAGAACAGTGACGTTTAAGATGAGGGAGGAGCCTTGTGTCTATTACATCCTATTGGATGACTGTCATTCATATTCACCCAGTTCAGTGATAGGTTTAGGCTACTGTCATTCATATTCACCCAGTTCAGTGATAGGTTTAGGCTACTGTCATTCATATTCACCCAGTTTAGTGATAGGTTTAGGCTACTGTCATTCATATTCACCCAGTTCAGTGATAGGTTTAGGCTACTGTCATTCATATTCCATTCACCCAGTTCAGTGATAGGTTTAGGCTACTGTCATTCATATTCCATTCACCCAGTTCAGTGATAGGTTTAGGTTACTGTCATTCATATTCACCCAGTTCAGTGATAGGTTTAGGCTACTGTCATTCATATTCACCCAGTTCAGTGATAGGTTTAGGATACTGTCATTCATATTCACCCAGTTCAGTGATAGGTTTAGGCTACTGTCATTCATATTCACCCAGTTCAGTGATAGGTTTAGGCTACTGTCATTCATATTCACCCAGTTCAGTGATAGGTTTAGGCTACTGTCATTCATATTCACCCAGTTCAGTGATAGGTTTAGGCTACTGTCATTCATATTCACCCAGTTCAGTGATAGGTTTAGGCTACTGTCATTCATATTCACCCAGTTCAGTGATAGGTTTAGGCTACTGTCATTCATATTCACCCAGTTCAGTGATAGGTTTAGGTTACTGTCATTCATATTCCATTCACCCAGTTCAGTGATAGGTTTAGGCTACTGTCATTCATATTCACCCAGTTCAGTGATAGGTTTAGGCTACTGTCATTCATATTCACCCAGTTCAGTGATAGGTTTAGGCTACTGTCATTCATATTCACCCAGTTCAGTGATAGGTTTAGGCTACTGTCATTCATATTCACCCAGTTCAGTGATAGGTTTAGGCTACTGTCATTCATATTCACCCAGTTCAGTGATAGGTTTAGGCTACTGTCATTCATATTCACCCAGTTCAGTGATAGGTTTAGGCTACTGTCATTCATATTCACCCAGTTCAGTGATAGGTTTAGGCTACTGTCATTCATATTCACCCAGTTCAGTGATAGGTTTAGGCTACTGTCATTCATATTCACCCAGTTCAGTGATAGGTTTAGGCTACTGTCATTCATATTCACCCAGTTCAGTGATAGGTTTAGGCTACTGTCATTCATATTCACCCAGTTCAGTGATAGGTTTAGGCTACTGTCATTCATATTCACCCAGTTCAGTGATAGGTTTAGGCTACTGTCATTCATATTCACCCAGTTCAGTGATAGGTTTAGGTTACTGTCATTCATATTCCATTCACCCAGTTCAGTGATAGGTTTAGGCTACTGTCATTCATATTCACCCAGTTCAGTGATAGGTTTAGGCTACTGTCATTCATATTCACCCAGTTCAGTGATAGGTTTAGGCTACTGTCATTCATATTCACCCAGTTCAGTGATAGGTTTAGGCTACTGTCATTCATATTCACCCAGTTCAGTGATAGGTTTAGGCTACTGTCATTCATATTCACCCAGTTCAGTGATAGGTTTAGGCTACTGTCATTCATATTCACCCAGTTCAGTGATCGGTTTAGGATACTGTCATTCATATTCACCCAGTTCAGTGATAGGTTTAGGCTACTGTCATTCATATTCACCCAGTTCAGTGATAGGTTTAGGTTACTGTCATTCATATTCCATTCACCCAGTTCAGTGATAGGTTTAGGCTACTGTCATTCATATTCACCCAGTTCAGTGATAGGTTTAGGCTACTGTCATTCATATTCACCCAGTTCAGTGATAGGTTTAGGTTACTGTCATTCATATTCACCCAGTTCAGTGATAGGTTTAGGCTACTGTCATTCATATTCACCCAGTTCAGTGATAGGTTTAGGTTACTGTCATTCATATTCCATTCACCCAGTTCAGTGATAGGTTTAGGCTACTGTCATTCATATTCACCCAGTTCAGTGATAGGTTTAGGCTACTGTCATTCATATTCACCCAGTTCAGTGATAGGTTTAGGCTACTGTCATTCATATTCACCCAGTTCAGTGATAGGTTTAGGCTACTGTCATTCATATTCACCCAGTTCAGTGATAGGTTTAGGCTACTGTCATTCATATTCACCCAGTTCAGTGATAGGTTTAGGCTACTGTCATTCATATTCACCCAGTTCAGTGATAGGTTTAGGCTACTGTCATTCATATTCACCCAGTTCAGTGATAGGTTTAGGTTACTGTCATTCATATTCCATTCACCCAGTTCAGTGATAGGTTTAGGCTACTGTCATTCATATCCCAGGTATCCAGGCTTCTGTGGCTGTCAGTCTCCCTGTACACACACACACACACACACACGGAGACAGACACAACATAACACAAGACGACCCAGGATGACCTAGATCAGAACAATCTGAATCACAGATACGTAAGCAATAAGGCACGTGTGGTATATGGCCACTATATCACGGGATGTTCATAGCCACGACACAACGCAGAGTGCCTGGATTACAGCCCATAGCCATGATAAATTAGGCATATACCAAAAACCCTCTAGGTGTCTTATTATAAACTATTTACCGATGTCATTTTAACCGTAAAAATACATGTGTTGTCATACCCATGGTATACGGTCTGATATAACACGACTGTCAGCCAATCAGCATTCAGGGCTCGAACCACCCAGTTTATAATATAGAATAGAATGCTCCGACCAAACCACCCAGTTTATAATATATAGAATATAATGCTCCGACCAAACCACCCGGTTTATAATATAGAATAGAATGCTCCGACCAAACCACCCAGTTTATAATATAGAATGCTCCGACCAAACCACCCAGTTTATAATATAGAATAGAATGCTCCGACCAAACCACCCGGTTTATAATATAGAATAGAATTCTCCAACCAAACCACCCAGTTTATAATATAGAATAGAATGCTCCGACCAAACCACCCAGTTTATAATATAGAATGCTCCGACCAAACCACCCAGTTTATAATATAGAATGCTCTGACCAAACCACCCAGTTTATAATATAGAATATAATTCTCCAACCAAACCACCCAGTTTATAATATAGAATAGAATGCTCTAACCAAACCACCCAGTTTATAATATAGAATAGAATGCTCCGACCAAACCACCCGGTTTATAATATAGAATAGAATGCTCCGACCAAACCACCCAGTTTATAATATAGAATGCTCCGACCAAACCACCCAGTTTATAATATAGAATGCTCCGACCAAACCACCCAGTTTATAATATAGAATATAATGCTCCGACCAAACCACCCGGTTTATAATATAGAATAGAATGATCCGACCAAACCACCCGGTTTATAATATAGAATAGAATGCTCCGACCAAACCACTGGGTTTATAATATAGAATAGAATTCTCCAACCAAACCACCCGGTTTATAATATAGAATAGAATGCTCCGACCAAACCACCCAGTTTATAATATAGAATAGAATGCTCCGACCAAACCACCCAGTTTATAATATAGAATAGAATTCTCCAACCAAACCACCCGGTTTATAATATAGAATAGAATGCTCCGACCAAACCACCCAGTTTATAATATAGAATAGAATGCTCTGACCAAACCACTGGGTTTATAATATAGAATAGAATTCTCCAACCAAACCACCCGGTTTATAATATAGAATAGAATGCTCCGACCAAACCACCCGGTTTATAATATAGAATAGAATGCTCCGACCAAACTACCAAAACATTCTGCTGACTTCCAAAAGAATGCCTGGAATGTCAGGAATCAGCATGACTCATGGGAACGTTCCATCATTATTTGGGTCAGTCCTATTTAGATAAAACCGGAACAACACAGTTTGTCTGATTACGTACATAACATTTGATTCTTTCCTCCAATGTTGTTTTCATTTCCAGAGTAAAGCTTTTCCCCCATACGGTCTGACTCAGAGGTTGTGTTTGACACCTGTTTGTCTCTTGCGGTCTTCGATCGGCTACAGCTGGTGTTTATCAACACCCAGAAACATTTTCAAGTGTCCAGCTGATTTCCTCAAAGGCTAATCTCACATCTAAACAAACACTCATTTTCTTATCAGCAGCGACGCTTACAGAGGTTGTCCATTGTCAGGGGCTGTGGTAGGGTGAGAGCGTAAATTCCTAGACAGAAAGAAAGATGCGCACACACACAAAGACATTGGTTGCCTCGGTCCTCTCTCCTCTCAGGACGCAGTGTCCAGGAACACACAGCAGCTCTATGGTCGGTCCTCTCAGGACGCAGTGTCCAGGAACACACAGCAGCTCTATGGTTGGTCCTCTCAGGACGCAGTGTCCAGGAACACACAGCAGCTCTATGGTCGGTCCTCTCCTCTCAGGACGTTGTGTCCAGGAACACACAGCAGCTCTATGGTCGGTCCTCTCCTCTCAGGACGCAGTGTCCAGGAACACACAGCAGCTCTATGGTCGGTCCTCTCAGGACGTTGTGTCCAGGAACACACAGCAGCTCTATGGTCGGTCCTCTCAGGACGCAGTGTCCAGGAACACACAGCAGCTCTATGGTTGGTCCTCTCCTCTCAGGACGTTGTGTCCAGGAACACACAGCAGCTCTATGGTTGGTCCTCTCCTCTCAGGACGTTGTGTCCAGGAACACACAGCAGCTCTATGGTCGGTCCTCTCCTCTCAGGACGTTGTGTCCAGGAACACACAGCAGCTCTATGGTTGGTCCTCTCAGGACGTTGTGTCCAGGAACACACAGCAGCTCTATGGTCGGTCCTCTCAGGACGTTGTGTCCAGGAACACACAGCAGCTCTATGGTCGGTCCTCTCAGGACGTTGTGTCCAGGAACACACAGCAGCTCAATGGTCGGTCCTCTCAGGACGTTGTGTCCAGGAACACACAGCAGCTCTATGGTCGGTCCTCTCAGGACGTTGTGTCCAGGAACACACAGCAGCTCTATGGTTGGTCCTCTCAGGACGTTGTGTCCAGGAACACACAGCAGCCACATCAGATGAACACTGCCCACTTCAGATCCCTCTCAACCTCTCCCTCCATCTCTCTGGCGCAGCGGCTGAATGTGTGCCAGTCGGCCGTGTGTGACTGTGTGCAGCCCTGATTGCTCTCTAGATGATTGAGTGCCCTGTCTATCCGCCCGTCTGTCTGTCTTGGGCTCCGACCTCAATGTGTTGGCATTTCACTTACAACTCCTGCATACATTCACTGCTCCCATTGTGGAGCCCTATTTCCTATAGAGTGCACTACTTTTGACCAGGGCGAATAGGACTCAACAGTAGTGCACTATTTAGGGAATAGGGTGCCTTTTGGGATGCTCTCTCTCTTTCCCTTGCCTGCGGTCTGCTACTCCAGAGGTGGTCTGGGTATGAAGGGTACTTGTGCCCCTCAGACAGGATGCTGGTAAATAGCTTCAGGTCGCTGGGGTGAAGTTGTTGATTCATTAACTCTCTCTCTTCTCTCTCTACTCTCTTTCCCACTCTCTCTCTCTCTACTCTCTTTCTACTCTCTCTACTCTCTTTCTCTCTTCTCTCTCTCTCTCTACTCTCTTTCTACTCTCTCTACTCTCTTTCTCTCTCTCTACTCTCTTTCTCTCTACTCTCTCTTTCAGTCTCTCTCTCTCTCTCTACTCTCTTTCTCTATCTACTCTCTTTCTCTCCTCTCTATCTACTCTCCTTCTCTCTACTCTCCCCCCCCCTCTCTCTCTCTCTACTCTCTTTCTACTCTCTCTCTCTACTCTCTTTCTACTCTCTCTCTACTCTCTTTCTCTCTAATCTCTCTCTCCGTCTCTCTCTCTCTCTCTCTCTACTCTCTTTCTCTCTACTCTCTTTCTCTCTCTCTACTCTCTTTCTCTCTACTCTCTCTTTCAGTCTCTCTCTCTCTCTCTACTCTCTTTCTCTATCTACTCTCTTTCTCTCCTCTCTATCTACTCTCCTTCTCTCTACTCTCCCCCCCCCTCTCTCTCTCTCTACTCTCTTTCTACTCTCTCTCTACTCTCTTTCTACTCTCTCTCTACTCTCTTTCTACTCTCTCTCTACTCTCTTTCTCTCTAATCTCTCTCTCCGTCTCTCTCTCTCTTTCTCTCTACTCTCTTTCTCTCGACTCTCCCCCCTCTCTCTCTCTATCTTTCTACTCTCTTTCTCTCCTCTCTCTATTTCTCTCTACTCTCTTTCTCTCCTCTCTCTATCGCTCGCTCTCTCTCTCTAATCTCTTTCTCTCTACTCTCTCTCTCTGTCTCTCTAATCTCTCC
>NW_026278468.1:117500-130000 GCF_023373465.1 Oncorhynchus keta | reverse complement strand
TCACTTTCAATATGACAGTCTGGTGGGGAGCATCCCTCACGTTCAATATGACAGTCTGGTGAGGAGCATCCTCACTTTCAATATGACAGTCTGGTGGGGAGCATCCTCACTTCTCAATATGACAGTCTGGGTGAGGAGCATCCTCACATTCAAGATGACAGTCTGGTGAGGAGCATCCTCACACTCAAGATGACAGTCTGGTGAGGAGCATCCTCACGCTCAAGATGACAGTCTGGTGGGGAGCATCCTCACGTTCAATATGACAGTTCGGGTGAGGGAGCATCCTCACACTCAATATGACAGTCTGGTGAGAAGATGACAGTCTGCCTCACATTCAAGATGACAGTCTGGTGAGGAGCATCCCTCACATTCAAGATGACAGTCTGGTGAGGAGCATCCCTCACGCTCAAGATGACAGTCTGGTGGGAGCATCCTCACGCTCAATATGACAGTCTGGTGGGGGAGACATCCCTCTGGTGAGGAGCATCCTCACATTCAAGATGACAGTCTGGTGGGGGAGCATCCTCACATTCAAGATGATGACAGTCTGGGAGGAGCATCCCTCACTCAATATGACAGTCTGGTGGGGAGCATCCCTCACTGACAGTCTGGTGAGGAGCATCCCTCACATTCAATATGACAGTCTGGGGGGAGCATCCTCACTTTCAAGATGACAGTCTGGTGGGGAGCATCCTCACATTCAAGATGACAGTCTGGTGGGGAGCATCCCTCATTCAAGATGACAGTCTGGTGGGAGCATCCTCACGCTCAAGATGACAGTCTGGTGGGGGAGACCCTCACATTCAAGATGACAGTCTGGTGAGGAGATCCCTCACGCTCAAGATGACAGTCTGGTGGGGAGCATCCTCACATTCAAGATGACAGTCTGGTGAGGGAGCATCCTGACACGCTCAAGATGACAGTCTGGTGAGGAGAGCATCCCACTCACGCTCAATATGACAGTCTGGTGGGGGGAGCATCCCTCACACTCAATATGACAGTCTGGTGAGGAGCATCCCTCATTCAAGATGACAGTCTGGTGAGGAGCATCCTCACATTCAAGATGACAGTCTGGGTGAGGAGCATCCCTCACATTCAAGATGACAGTCTGGTGAGGAGCATCCTCAGCATTCAAGATGACAGTCTGGTGAGGAGCATCCCTCACATTCAATATGACAGTCTGGTGAGGAGCATCCCTCACGTTCAAGATGACAGTCTGGTGGGAGCATCCCTCACATTCAAGATGACAGTCTGGTGGGGAGCATCCCTCACATTCAAGATGACAGTCTGGTGAGGAGCATCCTCACGTTCAAGATGACAGTCTGGTGGGGAGCATCCTCACGTTCAAGATGACAGTCTGGGTGAGGAGCATCCTCACGTTCAAGATGACAGTCTGGTGAGGAGCATCCTCACATTCAAGATGACAGTCTGGTGAGGAGCATCCTCACGTTCAAGATGACAGTCTGGGGGAGCATCCTCACGTTCAATATGACAGTCTGGTGGGGAGCATCCCTCACACTCAATATGACAGTCTGGTGAGGAGCATCCCTCACATTCAAGATGACAGTCTGGTGAGGAGCATCCCTCACATTCAAGATGACAGTCTGGTGAGGAGCATCCCTCACATTCAAGATGACAGTCTGGTGAGGAGCATCCCTCACATTCAAGATGACAGTCTGGTGAGGAGCATCCCTCACATTCAATATGACAGTCTGGTGAGGAGCATCCCTCACGTTCAAGATGACAGTCGTTGTTAGTCAATATAATGGACTGACTGGTTTAAATGGTGTGATAGTATGATGGACTGACTGGTTTAAATGGTGTGATAGTATAATGGACTGGCTGGTTTAAATGGTGTGATAGTATAATGGACTGACTGGTTTAAATGGTGTGATAGTATAATGGACTGACTGGTTTAAATGGTGTGATAGTATAATGGACTGACTGGTTTAAATGGTGTGATAGTATAATGGACTGACTGGTTTAAATGGTGTGATAGTTTAATGGACTGACTGGTTTAAATGGTGTGATAGTATAATGGACTGACTGGTTTAAATGGTGTGATAGTATAATGGACTGACTGGTTTAAATGGTGTGATAGTATAATGGACTGACTGGTTTAAATGGTGTGATAGTATGATGGACTGACTGGTTTAAATAGTGTGATAGTATAATGGACTGACTGGTTTAAATAGTGTGATAGTATAATGGACTGACTGGTTTAAATAGTGTGATAGTATAATGGACTGACTGGTTTAAATGGTGTGATAGTATAATGGACTGACTGGTTTAAATGGTGTGATAGTATAATGGACTGACTGGTTTAAATGGTGTGATGGACTGGCTGGTTTAAATAGTGTGAAAGTATAATGGACTGACTGGTTTAAATAGTGTGATAGTATAATGGACTGACTGGTTTAAATGGTGTGATAGTATAATGGACTGACTGGTTTAAATGGTGTGATAGTATAATGGACTGACTGGTTTAAATGGTGTGATAGTATAATGGACTGACTGGTTTTAAATGGTGTAGTATAATGGACTGATAGTCAATATAATGGACTGACTGGTTTAAATGGTGTGATAGTATAATGGACTGACTGGTTTAAATGGTGTGATAGTCAATATAATGGACTGACTGGTTTAAATAGTGTGATAGTATAATGGACTGACTGGTTTAAATGGTGTGATAGTCAATATACTGGGCTGACTGGTTTAAATGGTGTGATAGTATAATGGACTGACTGGTTTAAATGGTGTGATAGTATAATGGACTGACTGGTTTAAATGGTGTGATAGTATGATGGACTGACTGGTTTAAATGGTGTGATAGTATAATGGACTGACTGGTTTAAATAGTGTGATAGTATAATGGACTGACTGGTTTAAATAGTGTGATAGTATAATGGACTGACTGGTTTAAATGGTGTGATAGTATAATGGACTGACTGGTTTAAATAGTGTGATAGTATAATGGACTGACTGGTTTAAATAGTGTGATAGTATAATGGACTGACTGGTTTAAATAGTGTGATAGTATAATGGACTGACTGGTTTAAATAGTGTGATAGTATAATGGACTGACTGGTTTAAATAGTGTGATAATGTTTGTGATCATTTTAATGGAAGGATGTCCATCCTGAATGGACAATAAAGTTGTATTTTATATTTTTAAGTCTGTAAGTGTATCACTGTGCAGTGTGGTGTGTGTTCCTTGGCAAATCGGAGAGATCATTGTCCAATCAGTAAGCGTGTGTGTGTGTGTTTATTTCGGAGAGAGCGAGAGAGTTGGAACAGATTGCATGGCTGTGAACTCATCGTTACTCCTGTGGCTCACTGCACCTAATGCCAACAGCAGTGTGTGTGTGTGTGTGTGTGTGTGTGTGTGTGTGTGTGTGTGTGTGTGTGTGTGTGTGTGTGTGTGTGTGTGTGTGTGTGTGTGTGTGTGTGTGTGTGTGTGTGTGTGTGTGTGTGTGTTAGCTCCTACCCCTCTGGGTGCTACCTAAGCTTTGCAACGTCAGCTCTCACCAGCCACACACCTGTTCTCTATACTAACATACACACACACACACCTGTTCTCTATACTAACATACACACACACACACCTGTTCTCTATACTACCCTTACACACACACACACACACACACACACACACACACACACACACACACACACACACACAAACCTGCTCTCTATACTACCCCTACACACACACACCTGTTCTCTATACTAACCCTACACACACACCTGCTCTCTATACTACCCTTACACACACACACACACACACACACACACACACACACACACACACACACACACACACACACCTGCTCTCTATACTACCCCTACACACACACACACCTGTTCTCTATACTAACCCTACACACACACCTGTTATCTGTACTACCCCTACACACACACACACACACACACACACACACACACACACACACACACACACACACACACACACACACACTCTCACACACTTCTCCTCACATTAAGATGCAGAAAGTTGAAGCCACCTGGACTCAGTAAATCACCAATGGGACGTGTTCGTCTGTTAGGCAGAGACCCAGCAGTTCAGATGTTTCTAGATGTAATCAGCAGCTTGTGGAAGGACTAGATTCTGCATGGACACATTTTGTAATACAGTATTGAGAAATATCCTGTATACAGTATTGAGAAGTCTCCTGTATACAGTATTGAGAAGTCTCCTGTATACAGTATTGAGAAGTCTCCTGTATACAGTATTGAGAAGTCTCCTGTATACAGTATTGAGAAGTCTCCTGTATACAGTATTGAGAAGTCTCCTGTATACAGTATTGAGAAGACTCATGTATACAGTATTAAGAAGTATCCTGTATACAGTATTGAGAAGTGTCCTATATACAGTATTGAGAAGGCTCCTTTATACAGTATTGAGAAGACTCCTGTATACAGTATTGAGAAGTCTCCTGTATACAGTATTGAGAAGTCTCCTGTATACAGTATTGAGAAGTCTCCTGTATACAGTATTGAGAAGACTCATTTGTATCCTTTATACAGTTTTGAGAAGTCTCCTGTATACAGTATTGAGAAGTCTCCCTTGTAAGTCTCCTTTGTACAGTATTGAGAAGACTAATTTGTACAGTATTGAGATACAGTCTCCTTTATACAGTATTGAGAAGTCTCCTTTGTACAGTATTGAAGTCTCCTTTATACAGTATTGAGAAGGCTCCTTTATACAGTATTGAGAAGTCACCTTTATACAGTATTGAGAAATATCCTTTATACAGTATTGAGAAGTCTCCTTTATACAGTATTGAAAAGTCTCCTTTATACAGTATTGAGAAGGCTCCTTTATACAGTATTGAGAAGTCACCTTTATACAGTATTGAGAAGTCTCCTTTGTACAGTATTGAGAAGGCTCCTTTATACAGTATTGAGAAGTCTCCTTTATACAGTATTGAGAAGTATCCTTTATACAGTATTGAGAAGGCTCCTTTATACAGTATTGAGAAGTCTCATTTATACAGTATTGAGAAGTCTCATTTGTACAGTATTGAGAAGTCTCCTTTATACAGTATTGAGAAGTCTCCTTTATACAGTATTGAGAAGTCTCCTGTATACAGTATTGAGAAGTCTCCTGTATACAGTATTGAGAAGTCTCCTGTATACAGTATTGAGAAGTCTCCTTTATACAGTATTGAGAAGTCTCCTTTATACAGTATTGAGAAGGCTCCTTTATAAAGTATATGCAGATGTTATATATACTTTTTCCTTTTCTGTCATTTAATTGGTGTTGTTGTGCTTTAACACCTCAGCTATTTGTCCTGATTCTGTTTATATCCCTGATCTCACCAACAAACACAAAACATGTCCATATCACGTCTTCGTGAAGCGAGAACCTGACGATGTTTCCCTGAATGTGAGTTTTGCAGCGTCTTTCACACGAAGAAGTAGAACTCCTGCTATAACAACACTAGATACTCTCTCATGAAGAAGCAGAACTCCTGCTATAACAACACTAGATACTCTCTCATGAAGAAGCAGAACTACTGCTATAACAACACTAGATACTCTCTCATGAAGAAGTAGAACTCCTGCTATAACAACACTAGATACTCTCTCATGAAGAAGTAGAACTACTGCTATAACAACACTAGATACTCTCTCATGAAGAAGCAGAACTCCTGCTATAACAACACTAGATACTCTCTCATGAAGAAGTAGAACTCCTGCTATAACAACACTAGATACTCTCTCATGAAGAAGTAGAACTCCTGCTATAACAACACTAGATATAACAACACTAGATACTCTCTCATGAAGAAGCAGAACTCCTGCTATAACAACACTAGATACTCTCTCATGAAGAAGTAGAACTCCTGCTATAACAACACTAGATACTCTCTCATGAAGAAGCAGAACTCCTGCTATAACAACACTAGATACTCTCTCATGAAGAAGTAGAACTCCTGCTATAACAACACTAGATACTCTCTCATGAAGAAGTAGAACTCCTGCTATAACAACACTAGATACTCTCTCATGAAGAAGCAGAACTACTGCTATAACAACACTAGATACTCTCTCATGAAGAAGCAGAACTACTGCTATAACAACACTAGATACTCTCTCATGAAGAAGCAGAACTACTGCTATAACAACACTAGATACTCTCTCATGAAGAAGCAGAACTCCTGCTATAACAACACTAGATACTCTCATGAAGAAGCAGAACTCCTGCTATAACAACACTAGATACTCTCTCATGAAGAAGTAGAACTCCTGCTATCACAACACTAGATACTCTCTCATGAAGAAGTAGAACTCCTGCTATAACAACACTAGATACTCTCTCATGAAGAAGCAGAACTACTGCTATCACAACACTAGATACTCTCTCATGAAGAAGCAGAACTCCTGCTATCACAACACTACTCCCACTGGAATCAGAGAAACAGACTCAGCAACACTTCTCATTACCAGAGAAGAGAGAGACAGGAGACTGGGCTCACTGAGCAGACACTAGATACTGGAGATGAGGCTCACTGAGCATAAGAGAGACTGGAGACTCTCTCACTGAGCAGAAGAGAACTACTGAAGACGAGGCTCACTGAGCAGAGAGAGAACTCCTGCTATCACAACACTCACTGGAATCAGAGAGAGAGACAGGAGACGAGGCTCACTGAGCAGAGAGAGAGAGACAGGAGACGGGGCTCACTGAGCAGAGAGAGAGACAGGAGACGAGGCTCACTGAGCAGAGAGAGAGACTGGAGACGAGGCTCACTGAGCAGAGAGAGAGACTGGAGACGAGGCTCACTGATCAGAGAGAGAGAGACAGGAGACGAGGCTCACTGAGCAGAGAGAGAGAGACAGGAGACGAGGCTCACTGAGCAGAGAGAGAGAGAGACAGGATACGAGGCTCACTGATCAGAGAGAGAGAGAGACAGGAGACGAGGCTCAGTGAGCAGAGAGAGAGAGACAGGAGACGAGGCTCACTGATCAGAGAGAGAGAGAGAGACTGGAGACGAGGCTCACTGAGCAGAGAGAGAGACTGGAGACGAGGCTCACTGATCAGAGAGAGAGAGACAGGAGACGGGGCTCACTGAGCAGAGAGAGAGAGACAGGAGACGAGGCTCACTGAGCAGAGAGAGAGAGACTGGAGACGAGGCTCACTGAGCAGAGAGAGAGAGACTGGAGACGAGGCTCACTGATCAGAGCAGAGAGAGAGACAGGAGACGAGGCTCACTGAGCAGAGAGACAGGTGACGAGGCTCACTGAGCAGAGAGAGAGAGACAGGATACGAGGCTCACTGATCAGAGAGAGAGAGAGAGACAGGAGACGAGGCTCAGTGAGCAGAGAGAGAGAGACAGGAGACGAGGCTCACTGATCAGAGAGAGAGAGAGAGACAGGAGACGAGGCTCACTGATCAGAGAGAGAGAGACAGCAGATGAGGCTCACTGAGGAGAGAGAGAGACAGGAGACTGGGCTCACTGAGCAGAGAGAGAGACAGGAGACTGGGCTCACTGAGCAGAGAGACATGAGACTGGGCTCACTGAGCAGAGAGACAGACAGAGACTGGGCTCACTGAGAAGAGAGACATGAGACTGGGCTCACTGAGCAGGGAGAGAGACAGGAGACTGGGCTCACTGAACAGAGAGCCAGGAGACAGGGCTCACTGAGCAGAGAGAGAGACAGGAGACAAGGCTCACTGATCAGAGAGACTGGAGACTGGGCTCACTGAGGAGAGAGAGACAGGAGACTGGGATCACTGAGCAGAGAGAGAGAGAGACAGGAGACTGGGCTCACTGAGGAGAGAGAGAGACGGGCAGACGAGGCAGCTCACTGAGCTGGTGAGAGCTGGAGACTCTTTCCTCCCTGAGCAGAGTTCTCTCTCTTTCCTCCATCTCCTGGCTCACTCTTTCAGAGAGAGACTGGTTCTCTCTCTTTCACTCCCTCTCCTGGTTCTCTCTCCTACCAGATGAATGGGTAAATGTTTACCTTTCCAGATTGCCTCTAGTCCTTCTCATCCTCCCATCCGTCTCACTGACACCTTCTGCGCCGAGAACTTTTCAGGGGATGCGTCCCACTGTCGGTGCCCTTCGTCTCTCATCTCAACCACTCCCTGTTGTGTAAATACTCACCTGAGCAGAGAGGACATTATGCAGAGAAAGGACTGAGCAAAGAGAGAGAGAAAGGAGAGGGCTCAGGAAAGAGAGAGAGAGAAAGAGACAGGAAAGAGAGCTCAGACAGAAAGAGAGACAGAAAGAGAGAGAAAGGAGAGGGGCTCAGGAGAAGAGAGAGAGAAAGGAGAGGGAGGAAGAGAGAGACAGAAAGGAGAGGGAGGAAAGAGCAGAGAGAGAAGGAGAGGGAGGAACTGAGCAGAGAGACAGAAAGAGAGAGGCTCACTGAGCAGGGAGGAAAGAGAGACTGAGACAGAGGAGAGGAGGAAAGAGAGAGAGACAGAAAGGAGGCTCAGGAAGAGAGAGAGAGAAGGAGAGGGAGGAAAGAGAGAGACAGAGAGACAGAAAGAGAGAGAAAGGAGAGGGAGGAAGAGAGAGAGACAGAAAGAGAGAGAGAAGGAGAGGGAGGAAAGAGAGAGAGACAGAGACAGAAAGAGAGAGAAAGGAGAGGGAGGAAAGAGAGAGAGACAGAGACAGAGAGAGAGAGAGAGAAATGGAGAGGGAGGAAAGAGAGAGAGACAGGAGATGAGGCTCAGAAAGAGAGAGAGAAAGGAGAGGAGGCTCACTGAGCAGAGAAAGGAGAGGGAGGAAAGAGACGAGGCTCACTGAAAGAGAGAGAGAGACTGGAGAGGGAGGCTCACTGAGAGACAGAAAGAGAGAGAGAAAGGAGACGAGGCTCACAGATCAGAGAGAAAGAGAGAGACAGGAGAGGGAGGCTCACTGATCAGAGAGACAGAAGACAGAGAGAAAGGAGAGGGAGGAGAGAGAGAGACAGAAAGGGCTCACTGAGCAGAAAGAGAGAGAGACAGGAGACTGGGCTCACTGAGCAGAGAGACAGAGACTGGGCTCACTGAGCAGGGAGAGAGACAGACTGGGCTCACTGAGCAGAAAGGAGAGGGAGGCTCAGAGCAGAGAGACAGAAAGAGAGAGAAAGAGAGGCTCACTGAAAGAGAGAGAAAGGAGACTGGGCTCACTGAGCAGAGAGAGACAGGAGACTGGGATCACTGAGCAGAGAGACAGAAATAGAGAGAGACAGGAGACTGGGCTCACTGAGGAGAGAGAGAGAGAGACGGGCAGAGAGAATGCAGCTCACAGCTGGGGAGTGGTGAATAGCTTCCCCTCTCTTTCCTCCCTCTCCTGGTTCTCTCTCTTTCCTCCCTCTCCTGGTTCTCTCTCTTTCCTCCCTCTCCTGGTTCTCTCTCTTTCCTCCCTCTCCTGGTTCTCTCTCTTTCCTCCCTCTCCTGGTTCTCTCTCTTTCCTCCCTCTCCTGGTTCTCTCTCCTACCAGATGAATGGGTAAATGTTTACCTTTCCAGATTGCCTCTACTCCTTCTCATCCTCCCATCCGTCTCTCACACCTTCTGCGCAGAACTTTTTTCAGGGGATGCGTCCCACTGTCGGTGCCCTTCGTCTCTCATCTCAAGCACTCCCTACATCTGTTGTGTAAATACTCACCTCCGAAGACGACGAGGACATTATGCAGAGAAAGGAGAGGGAGGAAAGAGAGAGAGAAAGGAGAGGGGGGAAACAGAGAGAGACAGAACGAGAGAGAGAAAGGAGAGGGAGGAAAGAGAGAGAGAAAGGAGAGGGAGGAAAGAGAGAGAGACAGAACGAGAGAGAGAAAGGAGAGGGAGGAAAGAGAGAGAGAGAAAGGAGAGAGATAATGGAGAGGGGTAATCTTGTCATTTTCTTCTTCCTCTGAGCTCGGGTAAACAAAGAAATTAAAATAATTCTGCTCGAGACAATGAAGTGGTTTATAAACCTTCTAACTCAACACGTGCATTTCTGATTCAGAGTTTGTTGATTTCCAGCAGGTTTTTTAATTAAAGGGATTTGGGCCCATGTGGAGTACAGGCCTGAGTAAATGTAAGCCTTGATAGGTGTAAAATGGGTGAATAGTGAACACACAAATAACAAAATGCACCCCCTGTGTGTGTGTGTGTGTGTGTGTGTGTGTGTGTGTGTGTGTGTGTGTGTGTGTGTGTGTGTGTGTGTGTGTGTGTGTGTGTGTGTGTGTGTGTGTGTGTGTGCGTGTGTGTGTGTGTGTGTGTGTGTGTGTGCGCGTGCGTGCGTGTGTGTGTGTGTGTGTGTTTGTAAAGATGTGAGAAGTTCAACACTGTGGTGATGGTGTCGTTGTTTGAAATCTGTTTCTCTCAGGATTAAGTTGAATTTACCCAACAGTTTTTTGGGACTGAAATGTTTTGTAAGTCGATAATTAGAGTAATACAGTTTATCTCAGGATCACAGCTCAGTGTGGTCAGATTTGACCAGTTGGATGGTTTTTATGAACTGAAATCAGGTGTTTTTATAGGTAGATGTGACTAATTTAATGGTTGTATAGGTAGATGTGACTAATTTAATGGTTTTATGAACTGAAATCAGGTGTTTTTATAGGTAGATGTGACTAGTTTAATGGTTTTATAGGTAGATATGACTAGTTTAATGGTTTTATAGGTAGATGTGACTAATTTAATGGTTTTATGAACTGAAATCAGGTGTTTTTATAGGTAGATGTGACTAGTTTAATGGTTTTATAGGTAGATATGACTAGTTTAATGGTTTTATAGGTAGATGTGACTAATTTAATGGTTTTATGAACTGAAATCAGGTGTTTTTATAGGTAGATGTGACTAGTTTAATGGTTGTATAGGTAGATGTGACTAATTTAATGGTTTTATAGGTAGATGTGACTAGTTTAATGGTTTTATAGGTAGATATGACTAGTTTAATGGTTTTATAGGTAGATATGACTAGTTTAATGGTGTTATAGGTAGATATGACTAGTTTAATGGTTTTATAGGTAGATATGACTAGTTTAATGGTTTTATAGGTAGATGTGACTAGTTTAATGGTTTTATAGGTAGATATGACTAGTTTAATGGTTTTATAGGTAGATGTGACTAGTTTAATGGTTTTATAGGTAGATATGACTAGTTTAATGGTTTTATAGGTAGATATGACTAGTTTAATGGTTTTATAGGTAGATATGACTAGTTTAATGGTTTTATAGGTAGATATGACTAGTTTAATGGTTTTATAGGTAGATATGACTAGTTTAATGGTTTTATAGGTAGATATGACTAGTTTAATGGTTTTATAGGTAGATATGACTAGTTTAATGGTTTTATAGGTAGATATGACTAGTTTAATGGTTTTATAGGTAGATATGACTAGTTTAATGGTTTTATAGGTAGATATGACTAGTTTAATGGTTTTATAGGTAGATGTGACTAGTTTAATGGTTTTATAGGTAGATATGACTAGTTTAATGGTTTTATAGGTAGATGTGACTAGTTTAATGGTTTTATAGGTAGATATGACTAGTTTAATGGTTTTATAGGTAGATGTGACTAGTTTAATGGTTTTATAGGTAGATGTGACTAGTTTAATGGTTTTATAGGTAGATGTGACTAGTTTAATGGTTTTATAGGTAGATGTGACTAGTTTAATGGTTTTATAGGTAGATATGACTAGTTTAATGGTTTTATAGGTAGATGTGACTAGTTTAATGGTTTTATAGGTAGATATGACTAGTTTAATGGTTTTATAGGTAGATATGACTAGTTTAATGGTTTTATAGGTAGATATGACCAGTTTAATGGTTTTTATAGGTAGATGTGACTAGTTTACAGTTTCCTCAAAACCCCGTACGGTGGGATCAAGATCGATTTCACCAAACACTCGTATCCACTGAAACGGCCATAAAGCTGTTGGTAGGTAGAAGTGTTGTTGACAGTTCCCTCGGTATTCTCTCAGTATATCACACTCACAGGGACTAGACTACCACCTGATACCACGCTGCCCTGAACAGCTGGGTGTTTAATGTGGACCGGAGCGATGAAGGCCCCCCCCAGGGAAACATTATGTTCCACATCCACTGGGGGGTATCCCTGCTGGGCTTCATTAGGGTCCTCCAGGGTCCTCTCTCTGGAGACCTGCTCACCCCTCCCCTGCTCTGCCCTGCCAGCCACCTGTGTACTAGCTGGCTAGATAACTACCTCTGTGTCTGTGGATGGATGGATGGATGGTGTATATTAGCTAGCTAGATAACTAGTTCTGGGGCTGTGGATGGATGGATGGTGTATATTAGCTAGCTAGATAACTAGTTCTGGGGCTGTGGATGGATGGTGTATATTAGCTAGCTAGATAACTAGCTCTGGGGCTGTGGATGGATGGATGTTGTATATTAGCTAGCTAGATAACTAGTTCTGGGGCTGTGGATGGATGGTGTATATTAGCTAGCTAGATAACTAGCTCTGTGTCTGTGGATGGATGGATGGATGGATGGTGTATATTAGCTAGCTAGATAACTAGCTCTGTGTCTGTGGAT
>NW_026278468.1:75000-115000 GCF_023373465.1 Oncorhynchus keta | reverse complement strand
TCCCTATTCCCTATGTAACCTCTTCTCCTTCCCTATTCCCTATGTAACCTCTTCTCCTTCCCTATTCCCTATGTAACCTCTTCTCACTATATTGATGTCTTCAACAGACAGGGACACAGATGTCGTATCTCAGTAACTTATTCCAGGAACACACTCACTGTCGTATCTCAGTATCTTATTCCAGGAACACACTCACTGTCGTATCTCAGTATCTTATTCCAGGAACACACTCACTGTCGTATCTCAGTATCTTATTCCAGGAACACACTCACTGTCGTATCTCAGTATCTTATTCCAGGAACACACTCACTGTCGTATCTCAGTATCTTATTCCAGGAACACACTCACTGTCGTATCTCAGTATCTTATTCCAGGAACACACTCACTGTCGTATCTCAGTATCTTATTCCAGGAACACACTCACTGTCGTATCTCAGTATCTTATTCCAGGAACACACTCACTGTCGTATCTCAGTAACTTATTCCAGGAACTATTGATTTCACTGTCGTATCTCAGTAACTTATTCCAGGAACACACTCACTTCCGTTTCTCAGTATCTTATTCCAGGAACACACTCACTTCCGTTTCTCAGTATCTTATTCCAGGAACTATTTATTTCACTGTCGTATCTCAGTATCTTATTCCAGGAACCATTTATTTCACTGTCGTATCTCAGTAACTTATTCCAGGAACCATTTATTTCACTGTCGTATCATATTCCAGGAACTATTTATTTCACTGTCGTATCTCAGTATCTTATTCCAGGAACCATTGTCACTTAGTTATTCATTAGATGGGATGAGTCTGTCCAGGACATACAGTAGTATGGGGGGGGTCCACTTCATGTGTTTAGAGATGGACTTCTGTCAATAAGTGCACATTGATCCACGTTAGATGGCTGGAGGAGATGGTAATGATGCCGCAGGAGGAGACTCCAACCCACAACAGCAGGAAGAGAAATTACGATCAGGAGAGTCTAAAAATGGTCTTGGAGAGTGCTGATCTAGGATCAGGGGCCGAGTGTATCAGGCGTCTCGGTGAAGGAGGAAGTGCTGATCTGGGATCAGGGGCCGAGGGTATCAGGCGTCTCGGTGAAGGAGTGAAGTGCTGGTCTGGGATCAGGGGCCGAGGGTATCAGGCGTCTCGGTGTAGGAGTGAAGTGCTGATCTGGGATCAGGGGCCGAGGGTATCAGGCGTCTCGGTGTAGGAGTGAAGTGCTGATCTGGGATCAGGGGCCGAGTGTATCAGGCGTCTCGGTGTAGGAGTGAAGTGCTGATCTGGGATCAGGGGCCGAGGGTATCAGGCGTCTCGGTGAAGGAGTGAAGTGCTGGTCTGGGATCAGGGGCCGAGGGTATCAGGCGTCTCGGTGAAGGAGTGAAGTGCTGATCTGGGATCAGGGGCCGAGGTATCAGGCGTCTCGGTGTAGGAGTGAAGTGCTGATCTGGGATCAGGGGCCGAGGGTATCAGGCGTCTCGGTGAAGGAGTGAAGTGCTGATCTGGGATCAGGGGCCGAGGGTATCAGGCGTCTCGGTGAAGGAGTGAAGTGCTGGTCTGGGATCAGGGGCCGAGGGTATCAGGCGTCTCGGTGTAGGAGTGAAGTGCTGATCTGGGATCAGGGGCCGAGGGTATCAGGCGTCTCGGTGTAGGAGTGAAGTGCTGATCTGGGATCAGGGGCCGAGGGTATCAGGCGTCTCGGTGTAGGAGTGAAGTGCTGATCTGGGATCAGGGGCCGAGTGTATCAAGCGTCTCGGTGTAGGAGAGGAGTTCTGATCTGGGATCAGGGGCCGAGTGTATCAAGCGTCTCGGTGTAGGAGTGAAGTGCTGATCTGGGATCAGGGGCCGAGTGTATCACAGAGAGAGTGGCGGCACCACTATTCCACCTCTCTCTGTTCAGTTGTGGCGGCTCCACTATTCCACCTCTCTCTGTTCAGTTGTGGCGGCTCCACTATTCCACCTCTCTCTGTTCTGTTGTGGCGGCTCCACTATTCCACCTCTCTCTGTTCTGTTGTGGCGGCTCCACTATTCCACCTCTCTCTGTTCTGTTGTGGCGGCTCCACTATTCCACCTCTCTCTGTTCTGTTGTGGTGGTTCCACTATTCCACCTCTCTCTGTTGTGGCGGCTCCACTATTCCACCTCTCTCTGTTCTGTTGTGGCGGCTCCACTATTCCACCTCTCTCGGTTCTGTTGTGGCGGCTCCACTATTCCACCTCTCTCTGTTCTGTTGTGGTTCCACTATTCCACCTCTCTCTGTTCTGTTGTGGCGGCTCCACTATTCCACCTCTCTCTGTTCTGTTGTGGCGGCTCTACTATTCCACCTCTCTCTGTTCTGTTGTGGCGGCTCCACTATTCCACCTCTCTCGGTTCTGTTGTGGCGGCTCCACTATTCCACCTCTCTCGGTTCTGTTGTGGCGGCTCCACTATTCCACCTCTCTCGGTTCTGTTGTGGCGGCTCTACTATTCCACCTCTCTCTGTTCTGTTGTGGTGGCTCCACTATTCCACCTCTCTCTGTTCTGTTGTGGCTCCACTATTCCACCTCTCTGTTCTGTTGTGGCTCCACTATTCCACCTCTCTCGGTTCTGTTGTGGCGGCTCCACTATTCCACCTCTCTCGGTTCTGTTGTGGCGGCTCCACTATTCCACCTCTCTCGGTTCTGTTGTGGCGGCTCCACTATTCCACCTCTCTCGGTTCTGTTGTGGCGGCTCCACTATTCCACCTCTCTCGGTTCTGTTGTGGCGGCTCCACTATTCCACCTCTCTCGGTTCTGTTGTGGCGGCTCTACTATTCCACCTCTCTCTGTTCTGTTGTGGCGGCTCCACTATTCCACCTCTCTCTGTTCAGTTGTGGCGGCTCCACTATTCCACCTCTCTGTTCTGTTGTGGCTCCACTATTCCACCTCTCTCTGTTCTGTTGTGGCGGCTCCACTATTCCACCTCTCTCTGTTCTGTTGTGGCGGCTCCACTATTCCACCTCTCTGTTCTGTTGTGGCTCCACTATTCCACCTCTCTCTGTTCTGTTGTGGCTCCACTATTCCACCTCTCTCTGTTCTGTTGTGGCTCCACTATTCCACCTCTCTGTTCTGTTGTGGCGGCTCCACTATTCCACCTCTCTCTGTTCTGTTGTGGCGGCTCCACTATTCCACCTCTCTCTGTTCTGTTGTGGCTCCACTATTCCACCTCTCTCTGTTCTGTTGTGGCGGCTCCACTATTCCACCTCTCTCGGTTCTGTTGTGGCGGCTCCACTATTCCACCTCTCTCTGTTCTGTTGTGGTTCCACTATTCCACCTCTCTCTGTTCTGTTGTGGCGGCTCCACTATTCCACCTCTCTCTGTTCTGTTGTGGCGGCTCTACTATTCCACCTCTCTCTGTTCTGTTGTGGCGGCTCCACTATTCCACCTCTCTCGGTTCTGTTGTGGCGGCTCCACTATTCCACCTCTCTCGGTTCTGTTGTGGCGGCTCCACTATTCCACCTCTCTCGGTTCTGTTGTGGCGGCTCTACTATTCCACCTCTCTGTTCTGTTGTGGCGGCTCCACTATTCCACCTCTCTCTGTTCAGTTGTGGCGGCTCCACTATTCCACCTCTCTGTTCTGTTGTGGCTCCACTATTCCACCTCTCTCTGTTCTGTTGTGGCTCCACTATTCCACCTCTCTCTGTTCTGTTGTGGAGGCTCCACTATTCCACCTCTCTCTGTTCTGTTGTGGCTCCACTATTCCACCTCTCTCTGTTCTGTTGTGGCTCCACTATTCCACCTCTCTCTGTTCTGTTGTGGCTCCACTATTCCACCTCTCTCTGTTCTGTTGTGGCGGCTCCACTATTCCACCTCTCTCTGTTCTGTTGTGGCTCCACTATTCCACCTCTCTCTGTTCTGTTGTGGCGGCTCCACTATTCCACCTCTCTCTGTTCTGTTGTGGCTCCACTATTCCACCTCTCTCTGTTCTGTTGTGGCGGCTCCACTATTCCACCTCTCTCTGTTCTGTTGTGGCTCCACTATTCCACCTCTCTCTGTTCTGTTGTGGCTCCACTATTCCACCTCTCTCTGTTCTGTTGTGGCGGCTCCACTATTCCACCTCTCTCTGTTCTGTTGTGGCGGCTCCACTATTCCACCTCTCTCTGTTCTGGTGTGGCGGCTCCACTATTCCACCTCTCTCTGTTCTGTTGTGGCGGCTCCACTATTCCACCTCTCTCTGTTTAGTTGTGGCGGCTCCACTATTCCACCTCTCTCTGTTCTGTTGTGGCTCCACTATTCCACCTCTCTCTGTTCTGTTGTGGCTCCACTATTCCACATCTCTCTGTTCTGTTGTGGCTCCACTATTCCACCTCTCTCTGTTCTGTTGTGGCGGCTCCACTATTCCACCTCTCTGTTCTGTTGTGGTGGTTCCACAGTCTTCAGCGTGGGGTAGCAGTCTTCAGCGTGGGGAAGCCTTGAAGTTGGTTTGTACCTGTGAATCAGAGATCAATAAAACCAGAATATATACCAGCCAGGATCAATGAACCAGTCCTCTGCAGAGGTTCTCATTCAATCACGGACCCGGACAATAATCAATTGTCATTGAGGCTGCTAATCAGGGTCCTGTTGCAGGAATTATCCCACAGAGAAGATCCGCATAGCAACAGTGGACAGACACCACAGGCCAATGTTGATTTTCAACACACTTGCGTCACCCATACTGTAGTTAGTTACATTTATGTTTCCTTGACACGTTCTCATATGTCTTTAGGTTCTGGTTCATCATTCCCTGATTCCGTATTGTGATATGTAAGCTGTGAATTTGAATGGTCCGGGTTCAATTGGAGGTGTTTAGGTGCTTTCATTCAGATATTGAGTAGGTAAATAACCTTTTCTCTCTCTTCCTCCTTCCCTCTCTTCCTCTTCTCTCTCTTCCTCTCCTCTCTCTTCCTCTCCTCTCTCTTCCTCTCCTCTCTCTCTCTCTCTCTCTCTCTCTCTCTCTCTTCCTCTCCCTCTTCCTCTCCTCTCTCTCTTTCTCTTCCTCTCCTCTCTCTCTTTCTCTTCCTCTCTCTCTTCGTCTCCTCTTTCTTCCTCTCCTCTCTTCCTCCCTCCCTCTCCTCTTCCTCTCCCTCTTCCTCTCCTCTCTCTTCCTCTCCTCTCTCTCTCTCTTCCTCTCCTCTCTCTTCCTCTCCTCTCTTCCTCCCTCTCCTCTTCCTCTCCCTCTTCCTCTCCTCTCTCTTCCTCTCCTCTCTCTTCCTCTCCTCTCTTCCTCCCTCTCCTCTTCCTCTCCTCTCTTCCTCCCTCCCTCTCCTCTTCCTCTCCTCTCTCTTCCTCTCCTCTTCCTCTCCTCTGCCTCTTCCTCTCCTCTCTCTTCCTCCCTCCCTCTCCTCTTCCTCTCCTCTGCCTCTTCCTCTCCTCTCTCTTCCTCTCCTCTTCCTCTCCTCTGCCTCTTCCTCTCCTCTCTCTTCCTCCCTCCCTCTCCTCTTCCTCTCCTCTGCCTCTTCCTCTCCTCTCTCTTCCTCTTCCTCTTCCTCTCCTCTCTTCCTCTCCTCTTCCTCTCTCCTCTCTCTTCCTCTCCTCTCTCTCAGGGTTCCTGGTATCACCATCGCAACGGACATCATCTGTGGTTTCCCAGGGGAGACGGATGCTGACTTCCAGGAGACATGTGACCTGGTGAAGGAGTATCGCTTCCCCAGCCTCTTCATCAACCAGTTCTACCCCCGGCCTGGCACCCCCGCCGCCAAGATGGACCAGGTCCCTGCCCAAGTGGTGAGTCAGTTACAATACCACATCACACCTGTATGATCACACCACATGTTGTACCACATCACACCTGTATGATCACACCACATGGTGTACCACATCACACCTGTATGATCACACCACATGGTGTACCACATCACACCTGTATGATCACACCACATGGTGTACCACATCACACCTGTATGATCACACCACATGGTGTACCACATCACACCTGTATGATCACACCACATGTTGTACCACATCACACCTGTATGATCACACCACATGTTGTACCACATCACACCTGTATGATCACACCACATGTTGTACCACATCACACCTGTACGATCACACCACATGTTGTACCACATCACACCTGTACAATCACACCACATGTTGTACCACATCACACCTGTATGATCACACCACATGTTATACCACATCACACCTGTATGATCACACCACATGGTGTACCACATCACACCTGTATGATCACACCACATGTTGTACCACATCACACCTGTATGATCACACCACATGTTGTACCACATCACACCTGTATGATCACACCACATGTTGTACCACATCACACCTGTATGATCACACCACATGTTGTACCACATCACACCTGTATGATCACACCACATGGTGTACCACATCACACCTGTATGATCACACCACATGGTGTACCACATCACACCTGTATGATCACACCACATGTTGTACCACATCACACCTGTATGATCACACCACATGGTGTACCACATCACACCTGTAGGATCACACCACATGTTGTACCACATCACACCTGTATGATCACACCACATGTTGTACCACATCACACCTGTATGATCACACCACATGTTATACCACATCACACCTGTATGATCACACCACATGGTGTACCACATCACACCTGTATGATCACACCACATGGTGTACCACATCACACCTGTATGATCACACCACATGGTGTACCACATCACACCTGTATGATCACACCACATGGTGTACCACATCACACCTGTATGATCACACCACATGTTGTACCACATCACACCTGTATGATCACACCACATGTTGTACCACATCACACCTGTATGATCACACCACATGTTGTACCACATCACACCTGTATGATCACACCACATGGTGTACCACATCACACCTGTATGATCACACCACATGGTGTACCACATCACACCTGTATGATCACACCACATGTTGTACCACATCACACCTGTTTACATTTGATCACATGGTGTACATGGACCAGAGAGTTATTCTTCTTCTTCTTTGGAGGCAGCAGAGTTTAACATGGACCAGAGTGTAGAGGCAGTAGAGTTTAACATGGAGTGTTGAGGCAGTAGAGTTTAACATGGACCAGAGTGTTGAGGCAGTAGAGTTTAACATGGACCAGAGTGTTGAGGCAGTAGAGTTTAACATGGACCAGAGTGTTGAGGCAGTAGAGTTTAACATGGACCAGAGTGTTGAGGCAGTAGAGTTTAACATGGACCAGAGTGTTGAGGCAGTAGAGTTTAACGTGGACCAGAGTGTTGAGGCAGTAGAGTTTAACATGGACCAGAGTGTTGAGGCAGTAGAGTTTAACATGGACCAGAGTGTTTGGAGGCAGTAGAGTTTAACATGGACCAGAGTGTTGAGGCAGTAGAGTTTAACATGGACCAGAGTGTTGAGGCAGTAGAGTTTAACATGGACCAGAGTGTTGAGGCAGTAGAGTTTAATATGGACCAGAGTGTTGAGGCAGTAGAGTTTAACATGGACCAGAGTGTTTGGAGGCAGTAGAGTTTAACATGGACCAGAGTGTTGAGGCAGTAGAGTTTAACATGGACCAGACTGTTTGGAGGTAGCAGAGTTTAACATGGACCAGACTGTTTGGAGGTAGCATAGTTTAACATGGACCAGACTGTTTGGAGGCAGTAGAGTCTAACATGGACCAGACTGTTTGGAGGCAGCAGAGTTTAACATGGACCAGAGTGTTGAGGCAGTAGAGTTTAACATGGACCAGAGTGTTGAGGCAGTAGAGTTTAACATGGACCAGAGTGTTTGGAGGCAGCAGAGTTTAACATGGACCAGAGTGTTTGGAGGCAGTAGAGTTTAACATGGACCAGAGTGTTTGGAGGCAGTAGAGTTTAACATGGACCAGAGTGTTGAGGCAGTAGAGTTTAACATGGACCAGAGTGTTGAGGCAGTAGAGTTTAACATGGACCAGAGTGTTTGGAGGCAGCAGAGTTTAACATGGACCAGAGTGTTGAGGCAGTAGAGTTTAACATGGACCAGAGTGTTGAGGCAGTAGAGTTTAACATGGACCAGAGTGTTGAGGCAGTAGAGTTTAACGTGGACCAGACTGTAGAGGCAGTAGAGTTTAACATGGACCAGAGTGTTGAGGCAGTAGAGTTTAACATGGACCAGAGTGTTGAGGCAGTAGAGTTTAACATGGACCAGAGTGTTGAGGCAGTAGAGTTTAACATGGACCAGAGTGTTTGGAGGCAGTAGAGTTTAACATGGACCAGAGTGTTTGGAGGCAGTAGAGTTTAACATGGACCAGAGTGTTGAGGCAGTAGAGTTTAACATGGGCCAGAGTGTTGAGGCAGTAGAGTTTAACATGGACCAGACTGTAGAGGCAGTAGAGTTTAACATGGACCAGAGTGTTGAGGCAGTAGAGTTTAACATGGACCAGAGTGTTTGGAGGCAGCAGAGTTTAACATGGACCAGAGTGTTTGGAGGCAGTAGAGTTTAACATGGACCAGAGTGTTGAGGCAGTAGAGTTTAACATGGGCCAGAGTGTTGAGGCAGTAGAGTTTAACATGGACCAGAGTGTTGAGGCAGTAGAGTTTAACATGGACCAGAGTGTTGAGGCAGTAGAGTTTAACATGGACCAGAGTGTTGAGGCAGTAGAGTTTAACATGGACCAGAGTGTTGAGGCAGTAGAGTTTAACATGGACCAGAGTGTTGAGGCAGTAGAGTTTAACATGGGCCAGAGTGTTGAGGCAGTAGAGTTTAACATGGACCAGAGTGTTGAGGCAGTAGAGTTTAACATGGGCCAGAGTGTTGAGGCAGTAGAGTTTAACATGGACCAGAGTGTTGAGGCAGTAGAGTTTAACATGGACCAGACTGTAGAGGCAGTAGAGTTTAACATGGACCAGAGTGTTGAGGCAGTAGAGTTTAACATGGACCAGACTGTAGAGGCAGTAGAGTTTAACGTGGACCAGAGTATTGAGGCAGTAGAGTTTAACGTGGACCAGAGTGTTTGGAGGCAGTAGAGTTTAACATGGACCAGAGTGTTGAGGCAGTAGAGTTTAACGTGGACCAGAGTGTTGAGGCAGTAGAGTTTAACATGGACCAGAGTGTTTGGAGGCAGTAGAGTTTAACATGGACCAGACTGTTTGGAGGCAGTAGAGTTTAACATGGACCAGAGTGTTGAGGCAGTAGAGTTTAACATGGACCAGAGTGTTTGGAGGCAGTAGAGTTTAACATGGACCAGAGTGTTTGGAGGCAGTAGAGTTTAACATGGACCAGACTGTTTGGAGGCAGTAGAGTTTAACATGGACCACAGTGTTGAGGCAGTAGAGTTTAACATGGGCCAGAGTGTTGAGGCAGTAGAGTTTAACATGGACCAGAGTGTTTGGAGGCAGCAGAGTTTAACATGGACCAAGAGTGTTGAGGCAGTAGAGTTTAACATGGACCAGAGTGTTGAGGTAGCAGAGTTTAACATGGACCAGAGTGTTGAGGCAGTAGAGTTTAACATGGACCAGAGTGTTGAGGCAGTAGAGTTTAACATGGACCAGAGTGTTTGGAGGCAGTAGAGTTTAACATGGACCAGAGTGTTGAGGCAGTAGAGTTTAACATGGACCAGAGTGTTGAGGCAGTAGAGTTTAACATGGACCAGAGTGTTTGGAGGCAGTAGAGTTTAACATGGACCAGAGTGTTTGGAGGCAGTAGAGTTTAACATGGACCAGAGTGTTTGGAGGCAGTAGAGTTTAACATGGACCAGAGTGTTGAGGCAGTAGAGTTTAACATGGACCAGAGTGTTTGGAGGCAGTAGAGTTTAACATGGACCAGAGTGTTTGGAGGCAGTAGAGTTTAACATGGACCAGAGTGTTTGGAGGCAGTAGAGTTTAACGTGGACCAGAGTGTTTGGAGGCAGTAGAGTTTAACATGGACCAGAGTGTTTGGAGGCAGTAGAGTTTAACATGGACCAGAGTGTTGAGGCATTAGAGTTTAACATGGACCAGAGTGTGGAGGCAGTAGAGTTTAACATGGACCAGAGTGTTGAGGCAGTAGAGTTTAACATGGACCAGAGTGTGGAGGCAGTAGAGTTTAACATGGACCAGAGTGTTGAGGCAGTAGAGTTTCAGTACTGTAGTATGAGATGAGCAGGGCTGAGTGAAATAGGGTTCTAGCAGGGACGCAGTATGTTTTTGCGGGGTTGTGTCAGTTAGAGAAAAGACCAGGCACAGAATCACTCAGTTTGGGACGTAGTGATTCAGGGTGTAAGAGAGTGTGTGATTCTGTGCAGTCCGACTGCAATGTGGTCCTTGTTTAAGAACACACACTGGGACACTGGCAGACGCGTAAAGGCCCCTGTCTGGATCAAGGCCTACACATCAGGCCTCACTCAACACCAGTGGATGAGTCCCAAATGTCCCTATTATGCCCTAGTATAGTGCACTACCCTATGGGCCCTGATCAAAGGTAGTGAACTATGTAGGTGCTGTTTGTGCCTCAGACCCCGGGCTCTGTTTATACAGGTGTTTCAGCCCTGTTTCACAGGGCGGACTACACCAAGGCCTGTTATAATGGCTCCGTGTCGGGCTGAACCACAAGCTGGGGGCTCTGCAGATGGCAGGAGAGGTTGGGATCAATTCCATTTCAATGTCATCAATTCAGGAGATTAACAGCCATTCCAACGAGGGGAAATTGAAACGGACTGACTTGAAAATGGAACGAATCCTCCCCCCCTGCCAGTGGAACCCTACTGCCAGTGGAACCCTACTGCCAGTGGAACCCTACTGCCAGTGGAACCCTACTGCCCAGTGACATGTCTGGAAGGAGTTGATTCTTCTTCAAGGACGCCAGACTAAACCAGACTAATCCAGACTAAACCAGACTAAACCAGTCTAAACCAGACTAATCCAGACTAAACCAGACTAAACCAGACTAAACCAGACTAAACTCAGACTAAACTCAGACTAAACTCAGACTAAACCAGACTAAACCAGACTATACCAGACTAAACTCAGACTAAACCAGACTGAACTAGACTAAACCAGACGAAACCAGACTAAACCAGACTAAACTAGACTAAACCAGACTAAACTAGACTAAACCAGACTAAACTCAGACTAAACTCAGACTAAACTCGACTAAACCAGACTAAACTAGACTAAACTAGACTAAACCAGACTAAACTCAGACTAAACTAGACTAAACCAGACTAAACCAGACTAAACCAGACTAAACTAGACTAAACCAGACTAAACTAGACTAAACCAGACTAAACTAGACTAAACCAGACTAAACTAGACTAAACTCAGACTAAACTCAGACTAAACCAGACTAAACTCAGACTAAACCAGACTAAACTCAAGACTAAACTAGACGAAACCAGACTAAACCAGACTAAACCAGACTAAACTCAGACTAAACTCAGACTAAACTAGACTAAACCAGACTAAACTCAGCCACTAGTATTATCCTAAGTACTATATTGACACGAGGTATTAGACTGTATTGTTGTCCGGATGCTTCCGATGACGACGGGCTTGATTCACCCAGCTGTCAGACCTAAGATGTTTTTAAATGTGTTTTTTTTAGTATGTCTGATTCTGAATTATAAAAAAAAATATTTTTGTAATTTGTGTCTCTTATCAAGGAGTAAAAACCGGAATAAAATGTCTCCCCTCTCGTCATCTGAACATAAAAACCTGCTCCAATTATGTCAAGAAATATTATATATCCTGGAGTGTTTTATACCACGGTGGATTAACACAATCAAAGACACTGGAGTTGAGTTCTCTCCTCTCTCTTAATATATCCCTCTCTCTCTGTGTGCGTGCGTGTGTGTGTGTGTGTGTGTGTGTGTGTGTGTGTGTGTGTGTGTGTGTGTGTGTGTGTGTGTGTGTGTGTGTGTGTGTGTGTGTGTGTGTGTGTGTGTGTGTGTGTGTGTGTGTGTGTGTGCGCGTGGGCGCGTGGGTGTGTGTGTGTGTGTGTGCTGTGTGTGTCTGTGTGTGTCTGTGTGTGTCTGTGTGTGTGTGTGTGTGTGTGTGTGTGTGTGTGTGTGTGTGCGTGTGTCTGTGCGTGTGTCTGTGTGTGTGTGTGTGTGTGTGAGATCTCTCTCTCAGCATTAATGGTAATTAATACAGGTCTGTTTGTGCACTGAGCCAGGCGTTTCTCTCAGACTGATTTCAGCCAGCATGGGGTAATTCAGCTGTCGTACTAAGTCAGTCAGACGGCCGGTTCATGTCAACGAGGCATTTTCTCAGTATCTCATATTTTTACACGTCTTCAATTACAGCATGTTGTTGTTGTTGTTGTTGTCTGTTTTATATCTTTAAATCCATCAGGAGAAAATAGGATCTTGGCTTTTTATCTATTTGTGTTTTAATTCTGTCATTCATTATTGACAATGACAACGTGTATCTTGTGAGGTTTCCACTTCCTGTTCAATAGTATTGATTAGGTAACGTCCTGTTCAATAGTAATGATTAGGTAATGTCCTGTTCAATAGTAATGATTAGGTAATGTCCTGTTCAATAGTAATGATTAGGTAACGTCCTGTTCAATAGTAATGATTAGGTAACGTCCTGTTCAATAGTAATGATTAGGTAATGTCCTGTTCAATAGTAATGATTAGGTAATGTCCTGTTCAATAGTAATGATTAGGTAATGTCCTGTTCAATAGTAATGATTAGGTAATGTCCTGTTCAATAGTAATGATTAGGTAACGTCATGTTCAATAGTAATGATTAGGTAACGTCATGTTCAATAGTAATGATTAGGTAATGTCCTGTTCAATAGTAATGATTAGGTAATGTCCTGTTCAATAGTAATGATTAGGTAACGTCATGTTCAATAGTAATGATTAGGTAACGTCATGTTCAATAGTAATGATTAGGTAACGTCCTGTTCAATAGTAATGATTAGGTAACGTCCTGTTCAATAGTAATGATTAGGTAATGTCCTGTTCAATAGTAATGATTAGGTAATGTCCTGTTCAATAGTAATGATTAGGTAATGTCCTGTTCAATAGTAATGATTAGGTAACGTCATGTTCAATAGTTATGATTAGGTAACGTCCTGTTCAATAGTAATGATTAGGTAACGTCCTGTTCAATAGTAATGATTAGGTAATGTCCTGTTCAATAGTAATGATTAGGTAATGTCCTGTTCAATAGTTATGATTAGGTAACGTCCTTTTCAATAGTAATGAACAGAGGAACTCTGGAGCTCTGTCAGAGAGACCAATAACAAGTAATTATGTTCAACATTTTGCTATCATTGTTTGAAACTTTCGCAGGATCAATACCCTAGAAATAGAATCCATAGAATTGGCTTGGAACCTCTAATCCTGTCAATTTGGATGGGTTTGGAACCTCTAATCCTGTCAATTTGGATGGGTTTGGAACCTCTAATCCTGTCAATTTGGATGGGTTTGGAACCTCTAATCCTGTCAATTTCAATGGGTTTGGAACCTCTAATCCTGTCGATTTGGATGGGTTTGGAACCTCTAATCCTGTCAATTTGGATGGGTTTGGAACCTCTAATCCTGTCAATTTGGATGGGTTTGGAACCTCTAATCCTGTCGATTTGGATGGGTTTGGAACCTCTAATCCTGTCAATTTGAATGGGTTTGGAACCTCTAATCCTGTCTATTTCAATGGGTTTGGAACCTCTAATCCTGTCAATTTCAAAGGGTTTGGAACCTCTCCTGTCAATTTGAATGGGTTTGGAACCTCTTATCCTGTCGATTTGGATGGGTTTGGAACCTCTAATCCTGTCAATTTGAATGGGTTTGGAACCTCTAATCCTGTCAATTTGGATGGGTTTGGAACCTCTTATCCTGTCAATTTGGATGGATTTGGAACCTCTAATCATGTCAATTTGAATGGGTTTGGAACCTCTAATCCTGTCAATTTGGATGGATTTGGAACCTCTAATCATGTCAATTTGAATGGGTTTGGAACCTCTAATCCTGTCAATTTGGATGGATTTGGAACCTAATCATGTCAATTTGAATGGGTTTGGAACCTCTAATCCTGTCAATTTGGATGGGTTTGGAACCTCTAATCCTGTCAATTTGGATGGATTTGGAACCTCTAATCATGTCAATTTGAATGGGTTTGGAACCTCTAATCCTGTCAATTTGGATGGGTTTGGAACCTCTAATCCTGTCAATTTGAATGGATTTGGAACCTCTAATCCTGTCAATTTGAATGGATTTGGAACCTCTAATCATGTCAATTTGAAGGGGTAGGGCTGGGCTGGGTAGGGATGGGGCTGGGCTGGGTAGGGATGGGGCTGGGCTGGGTAGGGATGGGGCTGGGTAGGGATGGGGCTGGGTAGGGATGGGGCTGGGCTGGGTAGGGATGGGGCTGGGTAGGGATGGGGCTGGGTAGGGATGGGGCTGGGGAGGGAGGGGCTGGGCTGGTAGGAATGGGGCTGGGTAGGGATTAGGCTGGGTAGGGATGGGGCTGGGTAGGGATGGGGCTGATGGGGATGGGCTGGGTAGGGATGGGGCTGGTAGGGATGGGGCTGGGTAGGGATGGGGCTGGTAGGGATGGGATGGGATGGGGCTTGGCTGGGCTGGGCTGGGTAGGGATGGGGCTGGGTAGGGATGGGGCTGGGTAGGGATGGGGTTGGGTGGGGATGGGGTTAGGTAGGGGTAGGGATGGGGCTGGGTTGGGTAGGGATGGGGCTGGGTTGGGTAGGGATGGGGCTGGGTAGGGATTAGGCTGGGTAGGGATGGGGCTGGGTAAGGATGGGGCTGATGGGGATGGGCTGGGTAGGGATGGGGCTGGTAGGGATGGGGCTGGGTAGGGATGGGGATGGGGCTGGTAGGGATGGGATGGGATGGGGCTTGGCTGGGCTGGGCTGGGTAGGGATGGGGTAGGGATGGGGTTGGGTGGGGATGGGGTTAGGTAGGGGTAGGGATGGGGCTGGGTTGGGTAGGGATGGGGCTGGGTTGGGTAGGGATGGGGCTGGGTTGGTTAGGGATGGGGCTGGGTAGGGCTGGGCTGGGTAGGGATGGGGCTGGGTGGGGATGGGCTGGGTAGGGATGGGATGGGCTGGGTAGGGATGGGGCTGGGTTGGGATGGGGCTGGGTAGGGATGGGGCTGGGCTGTGATGGGTAGGGATGGGGCTGGGTAGGGATGGGGCTGGGCTGTGATGGGTAGGGATGGGGCTGGGCTGTGATGAGTAGGGATGGGGCTGGGTAGGGATGGGGCTGGGCTGGGATGGGTAGGGATGGGGCTGGGCTGTGATGAGTAGGGATGGGGCTGGGTAGGGATGGGGCTGGGCTGTGATGGGTAGGGATGGGGCTGGGCTGTGATGAGTAGGGATGGGGCTGGGTAGGGATGGGGCTGGGCTGGGATGGGTAGGGATGGGGCTGGGGCTGGGGCTGGGTAGGGATGGGGCTGGGTAGGGATGGGGCTGGGCTGTTTTCTCTGGCCATCTGGAGGATGTTATTTATGTGTGGCCCAGCAGTAGGTAGAGTTGACACTGCTGTCTGGCTGAGCTGACTGATGCTGCTGTGGGGAAGAGAGAGACTACAGACTACGGCACCAGGTGTCCAGCTGCTATGAAGCCCTATTCATGTTGTTCCTGTAGACTTAGTGAATTACTAATACAGCTGCTATGAAGCCCTATTCATGTTGTTCCTGTAGACTTAGTGAATTACTAATACAGCTGCTATGAAGCCCTATTCATGTTGTTCCTGTAGACTTAGTGAATTACTAATACAGCTGCTATGAAGCTCTATTCATGTTGTTCCTGTAGACTTAGTGAATTACTAATACAGCTGCTATGAAGCCCTATTCATGTTGTTCCTGTAGACTTAGTGAATTACTACTACAGCTGCTATGAAGCTCTATTCATGTTGTTCCTGTAGACTTAGTGAATTACTAACACAGCTGCTATGAAGCTCTATTCATGTTGTTCCTGTAGACTTAGTGAATTACTAATACAGCTGCTATGAAGCCCTATTCATGTTGTTCCTGTAGACTTAGTGAATTACTAATACAGCTGCTATGAAGCCCTATTCATGTTGTTCCTGTAGACTTAGTGAATTACTACTACAGCTGCTATGAAGCTCTATTCATGTTGTTCCTGTAGACTTAGTGAATTACTACTACAGCTGCTATGAAGCTCTATTCATGTTGTTCCTGTAGACTTAGTGAATTACTAATACAGCTGCTATGAAGCCCTATTCATGTTGTTCCTGTAGACTTAGTGAATTACTAATACAGCTGCTATGAAGCCCTATTCATGTTGTTCCTGTAGACTTAGTGAATTACTAATACAGCTGCTATGAAGCTCTATTCATGTTGTTCCTGTAGACTTAGTGAATTACTAATACAGCTGCTATGAAGCCCTATTCATGTTGTTCCTGTAGACTTAGTGAATTACTAACACAGCTGCTATGAAGCCCTATTCATGTTGTTCCTGTAGACTTAGTGAATTACTAATGCAGCTGCTATGAAGCCCTATTCATGTTGTTCCTGTAGACTGACTGAAGTGGTTAAGTACTGGCTATTTATCCACTTATATTGTTAACAGATATTGTTGAATGTGCTCGTAGTGAAGTTACTACTATGAACATGTGGCCCACAGAATAGAATAAACTCAAGAAAATCGAACTTACTTTCCCCCGTCAACACAAAGCCAGGTAACTTATAAGCAAAGCATTCAGCGTACACAGAATAGGATAGCATCTATCTTTACGTTCCCCCGTGAACACAAAGAGCAAGCTGCGGCTGACTGCAGTGGTAGGACAAAACGGGATGTTTCTAAGGACAAGGCGAAGTCTTAAACTACAGCATTCCTCTGTCCACACCTCTCCGAACTGATTGGAGATCCTTCCACATTCCTGCCTCATTGTTACCTTCCGGAAAACGCCATAGCCCACATTTCTCAGTATGTACCTCAAAAGCACTTACCTTCACCTCGTAAAACCCTGTCAATGGTTAGACACAGGCCTTTCAATACACACATTCCCCTTCAACTGCTGTCTTATAGAACCAAGGTGCTCAGAGCTCCAGGGCCGAGTCAGGCTGTCAGAGCTCCAGGGCTCTGGTCAGCAGTAGATGATTGATTTAGATGTGTTTGATTGATTTAGATGTGTTTGATTGATTTAGATGTGTTTGATTGATTTAGATGTGTTTGATTGATTTAGATGTGTTTGATTGATTTAGATGTGTTTGATTGATTTAGATGTGTTTGATTGATTTAGATGTGTGTGATTGATTTAGATGTGTTTGATTGATTTAGATGTGTGTGATTGATTTAGATGTGTTTGATTGATTTAGATGTGTGATTGATTTAGATGTGTTTGATTGATTTAGATGTGTGTGATTGATTTAGATGTGTTTGATTGATTTAATTGATTTAGATGTGTTTGATTGATTTAGATGTGTGATTGATTTAGATGTGTTTGATTGATTTAATTGATTTAGATGTGTTTGATTGATTTAGATATGTGTGATTGATTTAGATGTGTGTGATTGATTTAGATGTGTTTAATTGATTTAGATGTGTTTGATTGATTTAGATGTGTTTGATTGATTTAATTGATTTAGATGTGTTTGATTGATTTAGATATGTGTGATTGATTTAGATATGTGTGATTGATTTAGATGTGTTTGATTGATTTAATTGATTTAGATGTGTTTGATTGATTTAGATGTGTTTGATTGATTTAGATGTGTGATTGATTTAGATGTGTGTGATTGATTTAGATGTGTTTGATTGATTTAGATATGTGTGATTGATTTAGATATGTGATTGATTTAGATGTGTTTAATTGATTTAGATGTGTTTGATTGATTTAGATGTGTTTGATTGATTTAGATGTGTTTGATTGATTTAGATGTGTTTGATTGATTTAGATGTGTGTGATTGATTTAGATGTGTTTGATTGATTTAGATGTGTTTGATTGATTTAGATGTGTGTGATTGATTTAGATGTGTGTGATTGATTTAGATGTGTTTGATTGATTTAGATGTGTTTGATTGATTTAGATGTGTGTGTTTGATTTAGATATGTTTGATTGATTTAGATGTGTTTGATTGATTTAGATGTGTTTGATTGATTTAGATGTGTTTGATTGATTTAGATGTGTTTGATTGATTTAGATGTGTTTGATTGATTTAGATGTGTTTGATTGATTTAGATGTGTTTGATTGATTTAGATGTGTTTGATTGATTTAGATGTGTGTGATTGATTTAGATGTGTTTGATT
The DNA here is from genome assembly GCF_023373465.1 of Oncorhynchus keta. Taxonomy (NCBI): domain Eukaryota; kingdom Metazoa; phylum Chordata; class Actinopteri; order Salmoniformes; family Salmonidae; genus Oncorhynchus; species Oncorhynchus keta. The sequence goes on along the minus strand of NW_026278468.1, from coordinate 96,832 downwards.
GATTTAGATGTGATTGATTTAGATGTGTGTGTTTGATTTAGATATGTTTGATTGATTTAGATGTGATTGATTTAGATGTGTGTGTTTGATTTAGATATGTTTGATTGATTTAGATGTGTTTGATTGATTTAGATGTGTTTGATTGATTTAGATGTGTGTGATTGATTTAGATGTGTTTGATTGATTTAGATGTGATTGATTTAGATGTGTTTGATTGATTTAGATGTGTTTGATTGATTTAATTGATTTAGATGTGTTTGATTGATTTAGATGTGTGTGATTGATTTAGATGTGTTTGATTGATTTAATTGATTTAGATGTGTTTGATTGATTTAGATGTGTGTGATTGATTTAGATGTGTGTGATTGATTTAGATGTGTTTGATTGATTTAGATGTGTTTGATTGATTTAGATGTGTTTGATTGATTTAATTGATTTAGATGTGTTTGATTGATTTAGATGTGTGTGATTGATTTAGATGTGTGTGATTGATTTAGATGTGTTTGATTGATTTAGATGTGTGTGATTGATTTAGATATGTGTGATTGATTTAGATATGTGTGATTGATTTAGATGTGTGTGATTGATTTAGATGTGTTTGATTGATTTAATTGATTTAGATGTGTTTGATTGATTTAGATGTGTGTGATTGATTTAGATGTGTGTGATTGATTTAGATATGTGTGATTGATTTAGATATGTGTGATTGATTTAGATGTGTTTGATTGATTTAGATGTGTGTGATTGATTTAGATGTGTGTGATTGATTTAGATGTGTTTGATTGATTTAGATGTGTGTGATTGATTTAGATATGTGTGATTGATTTAGATATGTGTGATTGATTTAGATGTGTTTGATTGATTTAGATGTGTTTGTTTGATTGATTTAGATGTGTGTGATTGATTTAGATGTGTTTGATTGATTTAGATGTGTTTGATTGATTTAGATGTGTTTGATTGATTTAATTGATTTAGATGTGTTTGATTGATTTAGATATGTGTGATTGATTTAGATGTGTTTGATTGATTTAGATGTGTTTGATTGATTTAATTGATTTAGATGTGTTTGATTGATTTAGATATGTGTGATTGATTTAGATGTGTTTGATTGATTTAGATGTGTTTGATTGATTTAGATATGTGTGATTGATTTAGATGTGTTTGATTGATTTAGATATGTGTGATTGATTTAGATGTGTTTGATTGATTTAGATATGTGTGATTGATTTAGATGTGTTTGATTGATTTAGATGTGTTTGATTGATTTAATTGATTTAGATGTGTTTGATTGATTTAGATATGTGTGATTGATTTAGATGTGTTTGATTGATTTAGATGTGTTTGATTGATTTAGATATGTGTGATTGATTTAGATGTGTTTGATTGATTTAGATGTGTTTGATTGATTTAGATGTGTTTGATTGATTTAGATGTGTTTGTTTGATTGATTTAGATGTGTGTGATTGATTTAGATGTGTTTGATTGATTTAGATGTGTTTGATTGATTTAGATGTGTTTGATTGATTTAGATGTGTTTGATTGATTTAGATGTGTTTGATTGATTTAATTGATTTAGATGTGTTTGATTGATTTAGATATGTGTGATTGATTTAGATGTGTGTGATTGATTTAGATGTGTTTGATTGATTTAGATGTGTTTGATTGATTTAGATGTGTTTGATTGATTTAATTGATTTAGATGTGTTTGATTGATTTAGATATGTGTGATTGATTTAGATGTGTTTGATTGATTTAGATGTGTGTGATTGATTTAGATGTGTTTGATTGATTTAGATGTGTTTGATTGATTTAGATGTGTGTGATTGATTTAGATGTGTTTGATTGATTTAATTGATTTAGATGTGTTTGATTGATTTAGATATGTGTGATTGATTTAGATGTGTGTGATTGATTTAGATGTGTTTGATTGATTTAGATGTGTTTGATTGATTTAATTGATTTAGATGTGTTTGATTGATTTAGATATGTGTGATTGATTTAGATGTGTGTGATTGATTTAGATGTGTTTGTTTGATTGATTTAGATGTGTTTGTTTGATTGATTTAGATGTGTTTGTTTGATTGATTTAGATGTGTGTGATTGATTTAGATATGTGTGATTGATTTAGATGTGTTTGATTGATTTAGATGTGTTTGTTTGATTGATTTAGATGTGTTTGATTGATTTAGATGTGTTTGATTGATTTAATTGATTTAGATATGTTTGATTGATTTAGATGTGTGTGATTGATTTAATTGATTTAGATATGTTTGATTGATTTAGATGTGTTTGATTGATTTAGATGTGTTTGATTGATTTAGATGTGTTTGATTGATTTAGATGTGTTTGATTGATTTAGATGTGTGTGATTGATTTAGATGTGTGTGATTGATTTAGATGTGTTTGATTGATTTAGATGTGTTTGATTGATTTAGATGTGTTTGATTGATTTAGATGTGTTTGATTGATTTAGATGTGTTTGATTGATTTAGATGTGTTTGATTTAGATGTGTTTGATTGATTTAGATGTGTGTGATTGATTTAGATGTGTTTGATTGATTTAGATGTGTTTGATTGATTTAGATGTGTTTGATTGATTTAGATGTGTTTGATTGATTTAGATGTGTTTGATTGATTTAGATGTGTTTGATTGATTTAGATGTGTTTGATTGATTTAGATGTGTGTGATTGATTTAGATGTGTTTGATTGATTTAGATGTGTTTGATTGATTTAGATGTGTTTGATTGATTTAGATGTGTTTGATTGATTTAGATGTGTTTGATTGATTTAGATGTGTTTGATTGATTTAGATTTAGTCTGTTGACGTGTTGCTGCTCTTTGGTGTCAAGGAAGTAGAAATGTGTGTCGTAGTTGTCCAAGTCGTTTAAAAGTCCGAGATCTGACTGGTTCAAGCAGATGGATGGACATGTTCCTCTCCACGTCTCTTTGATGGACAGACAGCATGTCTCCCAATGAGCAGCTGTCTGTCCGTTTGTCTGTTCGTGTAGAACTGCTGAAGACATTTGAGCTGAGAGATTCACATCCGTGTTTGTTTCTGATGAACACCTCACTGCCTCGGGTCCAGGCCTTATTAGAGGACGATCCAAACCCTGTTGGACCTCCAGTGTCCCTCCATGTCCTCCCCTAATGTCCTCCCCTACGTCCCTCCTTGTCATCCCCTCCATGTCCTCCCCTACTTCCCTCCATGTCCCCCCTACTTCCCTCCATGTCCTCCCCTACATGTCCTCCCCTCCATGTCCTCCCCTCCATGTCCTTCCCTCCATGTCCTCACCTACCTCCCTCCATGTCCTCCCCTACCTCCCTCCATGTCCTCCCCTACCTCCCTCCATGTCCTCCCCTACCTCCCTCCATGTCCTCCCCTACCTCCTCCATGTCATCCCCTCCATGTCCTCCCCTACCTCCCTCCATGTCCTCCCCTCCATGTCCTCCCTACCTCCCTCCATGTCCTCCCTCCATGTCCTCCCCTACCTCCCTCCATGTCCTCCCCTACCTCCCTCCATGTCCTCCCTCCATGTCCTCCCTCCATGTCCTCCCTACCTCCCTCCATGTCCTCCTCTCCATGTCCTCCCTACCTCCCTCCATGTCCTCCCCTACCTCCCTCCATGTCCTCCCCACCTCCCTCCATGTCCTCCCCTACCTCCCTCCATGTCCTCCCCTACCTCCCTCCATGTCCTCCCCTACCTCCCTCCATGTCCTCCCCTACATCCCTCCATGTCCTCCCCTACCTCCCTCCATGTCCTCCCCTACCTCCCTCCATGTACTCCCCTACCTCCCTCCATGTCCTCCCCTACATCCTCCATGTCCTCACCTACATCCCTCCATGTCCTCCCCTACATCCCTCCATGTCCTCCCCTCCATGTCCTTCCCTCCATGTCATCCCCTCCATGTCCTCCCCTCCATGTCCTCCCCTACATCCCTCCATGTCCTCACCTACATCCCTCCATGTCCTCCCCTACCTCCCTCCATGTCCTCCCCTCCATGACCTCCCCTACATCCCTCCATGTCCTCACCTACATCCTCCATGTCCTCCCCTACATCCCTCCATGTCCTCACCTACATCCCTCCATGTCCTCTCCTACCTCCCTCCATGTCCTCCCCTACATCCCTCCATGACCTCCCCTACATCCCTCCATGTCCTCACCTACATCCTCCATGACCTCCCCTACATCCCTCCATGACCTCCCCTACATCCCTCCATGTCCTCACCTACATCCCTCCATGTCCTCCCCTACATCCCTCCATGTCCTCACCTACATCCTCCATGTCCTTCCTACCTCCCTCCATGTCCTCCCTACATCCCTCCATGACCTCCCCTACATCCCTCCATGTCCTCACCTACATCCCTCCATGTCCTCCCCTACATCCCTCCATGTCCTCACCTACATCCCTCCATGTCCTCCCCTACATCCCTCCATGTCCTCACCTACATCCCTCCATGTCCTTCCCTCCATGTCCTTCCCTCCATGTCCTTCCTCCATGTCCTCCCCTCCATGTCCTCCCCCTACATCCCTCCATGTCCTCACCTACATCCCTCCATGTCCTCCCCTACCTCCCTCCATGTCCTCCCTCCATGTCCTCACCTACATCCCTCCATGTCCTCCCCTACCTCCCTCCATGTCCTCCCTCCATGTCATCCCCTACATCCCTCCATGTCCTCCCTACCTCCCTCCATGTCCCTCCCTCCATGTCCTCACCTACATCCCTCCATGTCTCTCCTACCTCCCTCCATGTCCTCCCCTCCATGTCCCTCACCTACATCCCTCCATGTCCTCCCCTACCTCCCTCCATGTCCTCCCCTCCATGTCCTCACCTACATCCTCCATGACCTCCCTACCTCCCTCCATGCCCTCCCCTCCATGTCCTCCCCTACATCCCTCCATGTCCTCACCTACATCCCTCCATGTCCTCCCCTACATCCCTCCATGTCCTCACCTACATCCCTCCATGTCCTCCCCTACATGTCCTCCCCTCCATGTCCTTCCCTCCATGTCCTCCCTACTTCCCTCCATGTCCCCCTACTTCCCTCCATGTCCTTCCCTCCATGTCCTCCCTCCATGTCCTCCCCTACATCCCTCCATGTCCTCCCCTACATCCCTCCATGTCCTCACCTACATCCCTCCATGTCCTCACCTACATCCCTCCATGTCCTCCCCTACCTCCCTCCATGTCCTCCCCTACATCCCTCCATGTCCTCACCTACATCCCTCCATGTCCTCCCCTCCATGTCCTCACCTACATCCCTCCATGTCCTCACCTACATCCCTCCATGTCCTCACCTACATCCCTCCATGTCCTCACCTACATCCCTCCATGTCCTCACCTACATCCCTCAATGTCCTCCCCTACCTCCCTCCATGTCCTCCCCTACCTCCCTCCATGTCATCCCCTCCATGTCCTCCCCTACCTCTCTCCATGTCCTCCCCTACCTCCTCCATGTCCTCCCCTACCTCCCTCCATGTCCTCCCCTACCTCCCTCCATGTCATCCCCTCCATGTCCTCCCCTACTCCCTCCATGTCCTCCCCTACCTCCCTCCATGTCATCCCTCCATGTCCTCCCCTACCTCCCTCCATGTCCTCCCCTACCTCCCTCCATGTCCTCCCCCTACCTCCCTCCATGTCATCCCCTACCTCCCTCCATGTCCTCCCCTACCTCCCTCCATGTCCTCCCCTACCTCCCAGCATGTCATCCCCTCCATGTCCTCCCCTACCTCTCTCCATGTCCTCCCCTACCTCCCTCCATGTCCTCCCCTACCTCCCTCCATGTCCCTCCATGTCCTCCCCTACCTCCCTCCATGTCCTCCCCTACCTCCCTGCATGTCCTCCCCTACCTCCCTCCATGTCCTCCCCCCTGGTTTCAAATAAAGATAAGTGGTTTATTATTTGGCTCATCAAGATGATTTTCTGTCGTCTCTGACTCCGGAAGGGTCCGGAAGGGTCCGGGGGAGGAGAGAGACTGACTGCTTTGGGCTGTAACAGGAGCAGCAGCAATCCCAGCCCAGGCCTCAGCTCCTAATAGGCTGAAAAAGTGAGGCTGTATCCAAAATGGCTCCCTTTTCCCTTTCTAGTGTGTTACTTTCGACCAGGGTCCGTAAGGGTAGTGCACTACATAGGGAAATGGGATGCCATTTGGGATACAAGGTCAGCTTTGGGTTCATGGTGTTTGATCAAATTCCTGCTCCTATTCAACCCAGAATGAAGATGTGATTTCAGAGTGGAAAGTATAAAGAGATTCTTTATAAGGTAGCTGGTTATCTTCCTCTACCCGAGCCCGGCAACCTTCCACCAACCTCTCTCCTCCTCCTCTTCCTCCTCCTCCTCTGACTCGTCTCTCTCTCTCCCAAATCAGAAGGGCCAGAAGACATACTTCACCATTGGAATAGGATCTACACAATTATGTGTGTGTGTGTGTGGGGGGGTTATAGAGTGAATACTGCAGGGATCTCATTGGTGGTGTTGAGGAATAATAACCTCAGGTGCTCCTCTCTCCTCTCATTTCTCCTCTCTCTCTTCTCTCCTTTCTCCTCTCATTTCTCCTCTCCTCTCTCTCTTTTTCCTCTCCTCTCTCATTTCTCCTCTCTCCTCTCCTCTCTCCTCTCCTCTCTCCTTTTTTTTCCTTTCCTCTCTCCTTTTTCCTCTCTCCTCTCCTCCTCTCTCCTCTCCTTTCTCCTCTCTCTTTTTTCTCCTCTCCTCTCTCCCGTTCTCCTCTCCTCTCTCCTCTCTCCTTTCTCCTCTCTCTCATCTCCTCTCTCCTTTCTCCTCTCCTCTCTCCTCTCCTCTCTCCTTTCTTCTCTCCTCTCTCCTTTCTCCTCTCCTCTCTCATCTCCCCTCTCTCCTTTCTCCTCTCCTCTCTCTCCTTTTCCCTCTCTCCTCTCCTCTCTCTTTCTCCTCTCCTCTCATCTCTCCTCTCTCCTTTCTCCTCTCTCCCTCTCCTCTCTCCTTTCTCCTCTCTCCTCTCCTCTCTCTCCTTTTTCTCCTCTCCTCTCTCTCTTTTTCCTCTCTCCCTCTCTCCTTTCTCCTCTCCTCTCTCCTTTCTCCCCTCCTCTCTCTTTCTCCCTCTCCTCTCTCTCTCCTCCTCTCTCCTTTCTCCTCTCCTTTCCCCTCTCCTTTTTCCTCTCCTCTTTCCTTTCTCCTCTCTCCTTTCTCCTCTCCTTTCTCCTCTCTCCTCTCTCATCTCCTCTCTTTCTTTCTCCTCTCCTTTCCCCTCTCCTTTCCCTCTCCTCTCACCTCTCCTTTTTCCTCTCCTCTTTCCTTTCTCCTCTCTCCTCCTCCTTTCTCCTCTCTTCTCTCCTCCTCTCTCTCCTTTCTCCTCTCCTCCTCTCCTTTCTCCTCTCCTCTCTCCTCTCATTTCTCCTCTCCTGTTCCCTCTCCTCTCATTTTGCCTCTCCTCTCCCTCTCTCCCTTTATCCTCTCTCTCCTTTCTCCTCTCCTTTCTCCTCTCTCCTCTTTCCTTTCTCCTCTCCTCTCCTCCAGCAGCACAGCAAACTGAGGAGAGAGGAGGGGAGAGGATATGCAGGGTAGTGATGTAAGGTTAACGAGGGGAAGGAGAGACGAAGGAGAGAGAGGAAAAGGAGAGACGAGGGAAAATATGGACTGGTTGAGGAGGGGAGAGAGATTGAGAGGGCGGAGAGAGATGTGGAGGGAGATGGGGAGGGTGGAGGGAGATGGGGAGGGTGGAGAGAGATGGGGAGGGTGGAGAGAGATGGGAGGGTGGTGGGAGATGGAGAGGGTGGAGAGAGATGGGGAGGGTGGAGAGAGATGCGGAGGGTGGTGGGAGATGGAGAGGGTGGAGAGAGATGGGGAGGGTGGAGAGAGATGCGGAGGGTGGAGGGAGATGGGGAGGGTAGAGAGAGATGTGGAGGGAGATGGGGAGGGTGGAGAGAGATGCGGAGGGTGGAGAGAGATGGGGAGGTTGAGTGAGCTGAGACCTCTCTATATCCCAGGTTGGGTGAGCTGAGACCTCTCCATCCCAGGTTGGGTGAGCTGAGACCTCTCTATCCCAGGTTGGGTGAGCTGAGACCTCTCCATCCCAGGTTGGGTGAGCTGTTTGAGTTGGTGAACTGAGCCTCAGAACCAGCAGGCTGAGTGCTCTCCTGAGGCTCTATGGGGTTGGTTTGGGTTGGTGAACTGAGCCTCAGAACCAGCTGGCTGACTGCTGTCCTTAGGCTCTATGGGGTTGGTTTGGGTTGGTGAACTGAGCCTCAGAACCAGCTGGCTGACTGCTGTCCTTAGGCTCTATGGGGTTGGTTTGGGTTGGTGAACTGAGCCTCAGAACCAGCTGGCTGACTGCTGTCCTTAGGCTCTATGGGGTTGGTTTGGGTTGGTGAACTGAGCCTCAGAACCAGCTGGATGACTGCTGTCCTGAGGCTCTATGAGGTTGGTTTGGGTTGGTGAACTGAGCCTCAGAACCAGCTGGCTGACTGCTGTCCTGAGGCTCTATGGGGTTGGTTTGGGTTGGTGAACTGAGCCTCAGAACCAGCTGGATGACTGCTGTCCTGAGGCTCTATGGGGTTGGTTTGGGTTGGTGAACTGAGCCTCAGAACCAGCTGGCTGACTGCTGTCCTGAGGCTCTATGGGGTTGGTTTGGGTTGGTGAACTGAGCCTCAGAACCAGCTGGCTGACTGCTGTCCTGAGGCTCTATGGGGTTGGTTTGGGTTGGTGAACTGAGCCTCAGAACCAGCTGGCTGACTGCTGTCCTTAGGCTCTATGGGGTTGGTTTGGGTTGGTGAACTGAGCCTCAGAACCAGCTGGATGACTGCTGTCCTGAGGCTCTATGGGGTTGGTTTGGGTTGGTGAACTGAGCCTCAGAACCAGCTGGCTGACTGCTGTCCTTAGGCTCTATGGGGTTGGTTTGGGTTGGTGAACTGAGCCTCAGAACCAGCTGGCTGACTGCTGTCCTTAGGCTCTATGGGGTTGGTTTGGGTTGGTGAACTGAGCCTCAGAACCAGCTGGATGACTGCTGTCCTGAGGCTCTATGGGGTTGGTTTGGGTTGCTGTCCTGAACTGAGCCTCAGAACCAGCTGGCTGACTGCTGTCCTGAGGCTCTATGAGGTTGGTTTGGGTTGGTGAACTGAGCCTCAGAACCAGCTGGCTGACTGCTGTCCTTAGGCTCTATGGGGTTGGTTTGGGTTGGTGAACTGAGCCTCAGAACCAGCTGGATGACTGCTGTCCTGAGGCTCTATGGGGTTGGTTTGGGTTGGTGAACTGAGCCTCAGAACCAGCTGGATGACTGCTGTCCTTAGGCTCTATGGGGTTGGTTTGGGTTGGTGAACTGAGCCTCAGAACCAGCTGGATGACTGCTGTCCTTAGGCTCTATGGGGTTGGTTTGGGTTGGTGAACTGAGCCTCAGAACCAGCTGGCTGACTGCTGTCCTGAGGCTCTATGGGGTTGGTTTGGGTTGGTGAACTGAGCCTCAGAACCAGCTGGCTGACTGCTGTCCTGAGGCTCTATGGGGTTGGTTTGGGTTGGTGAACTGAGCCTCAGAACCAGCTGGATGACTGCTGTCCTGAGGCTCGGTTTGGGTTGGTGAACTGAGCCTCAGAACCAGCTGGATGTGTGACGTAGTGTTTTGGAATCACTTGTTTTTAGATGGTTGTAAAATGTGATGGCTCTTTATTTCTATCTGAATGAGAAGGGGGTTTGGGGCATATTCTGCTCTACAGGCGTTATTTGGAGGTTTTCTTTGCACTTCCCAATACAGTCTTGCAGAACTCTGCATGCAGTATTTCAATTGGATGTTTGTCCCATTTGGTAAATTCATTATTAGAGCAGACTTCACTGCCATATAGAACAATTGGTTCTATAACGGATTGGAATGTTTTGAGCCAGATTCTAATCTCTCTCTCTCTCCATCTCTCTCTCCCCATCTCTCTCTCCCCATCTCTTTCTCTCCATCTCTTTCTCTCCATCTCTCTCCCCATCTCTCTCTCCCCATCTCTCTCTCCCATCTCTCTCTCCCCATCTCTCTCTCTCATCTCTCTCTCTCTCCGTCTCTCTCCATCTCTCTCTCTCCATCTCTTTCTCCCCATCTCTCTCTCCATCTCTCTCTCCCCATCTCTCTCTCTCCATCTCTCTCTCCCATCTCTCTCCCCCATCTCTCTCTCCATCTCTCTCTCCCCATCTCTCTCTCTCCATCTCTCTCTCTCCCATCTCTCTCCCCCTCCATCTCTCTCTCTCCATCTCTCTCTCTCCCCATCTCTCTCTCCATATCTCTCTCTCTCCCCATCTCTCTCTCTCTCCCTCTCTCCATCTCTCTCTCTCTCCATATCTCTCTCTCTCCATCTCTCTCTCTCCATCTCTCTCTCTCCATCTCTCTCTCTCCATCTCTCTCTCTCCATCTCTCTCTCCATCTCTCTCTCCCCATCTCTCATGGTAAACGTCCACATTAATGCATTATATATGCAGCCGATGATGTTGCCTGAGGATAGTGAAGTTGTCCCATAGTGCTGTCGCTGTCTCCCATGGGTTGAGAAACAGAACGGGCTAATCAGTCCCCCTCATTACCAAACCTTGACCACTTTACTCTGCTTCTCTTCTCTAGAAGTCATGCTGATGCCATGAAGTGTTGTCCTGCATTAAACTCATATCTCCGTTTGCATTACTTTATTTCATTACAAATTAAGGATGTATCAGGATTTATGCAAGGCTTTAGGGCGAAAATGAAAATGGGTAAATTGAGACTCCTTTTTTTTTTTTTTTTTTTATCTTGTAGGCAAATAATAGCCAAGTCGTATAGCTGTTTGCATTCATCAACTGTATTCCAAAAGCCAACCAACCCTGCTACAAAGTCTGTCTTTCTACATTTGACCTTGTTCTTTCTCGATTCAAGGACATATGGAGTTATTATAGGAATAAGGACAAGGACATATGGAGTTATTATAGGAATAAGGACAAGGACATATGGAGTTAGTATGGGAATAAGGACATATGGAGTTATTATGGGAATAAGGACAAGGACATATGGAGTAATTATAGGAATAAGGACAAGGACATATGGAGTTATTATAGGAATAAGGACAAGGACATATGGAGTTATTATAGGAATAAGGACAAGGACATATGGAGTTAGTATGGGAATAAGGACATATGGAGTTATTATGGGAATAAGGACAAGGACATATGGAGTAATTATAGGAATAAGGACAAGGACATATGGAGTTATTATGGGAATAAGAACAAGGACATATGGAGTTATTATGGGAATAAGGACATATGGAGTTATTATGGGAATAAGGACAAGGACATATGGAGTTATTATAGGAATAAGGACATATGGAGTTATTATGGGAATAAGAACAAGGACATATGGAGTTATTATAGGAATAAGAACAAGGACATATGGAGTTATTATAGGAATAAGGACAAGGACATATGGAGTTAGTATGGGAATAAGGACATATGGAGTTATTATGGGAATAAGGACAAGGACATATGGAGTAATTATAGGAATAAGGACAAGGACATATGGAGTTATTATGGGAATAAGGATGAGGACATATGGAGTTATTATAGGAATAAGGACAAGGACATATGGAGTTAGTATGGGAATAAGGACATATGGAGTTATTATGGGAATAAGGATAAGGACATATGGAGTTATTATAGGAATAAGGATGAGGACATATGGAGTTATTATAGGAATAAGGATGAGGACATATGGAGTTATTATGGGAATAAGGATGAGGACATATGGAGTTATTATAGGAATAAGAACAAGGACATATGGAGTTATTATGGGAATAAGGATGAGGACATATGGAGTTATTATGGGAATAAGAACAAGGACATATGGAGTTATTATAGGAATAAGGACATATGGAGTTATTATGGGTATAGGAATAAGGACATATGGAGTTATTATGGGTATAGGAATAAGGACATATGGAGTTATTATAGGAATAAGGACATATGGAGTTATTATAGGAATAAGGACATATGGAGTTATTATAGGAATAAGGACATATGGAGTTATTATAGGAATAAGGACATATGGAGTTATTATAGGATTAAGGACATGGAGTTATTATGGGAATAAGGACATATGGAGTTATTATAGGATTAAGGACATATGGAGTTATTATAGGAATAAGAACAAGGACATATGGAGTTATTATTATAGAATAAGGACATATGGAGTTATTATAGGAATAAGGACATATGGAGTTATTATGGGAATAAGGAAATATGGAGTTATTATGGGAATAAGGACATATGGAGTTATTATAGGAATAAGGACAAGGACATATGGAGTTAGTATGGGAATAAGGACATGGAGTTATTATGGGAATAAGGACATATGGAGTTATTATAGGATTAAGGACATATGGAGTTATTATAGGAATAAGAACAAGGACATATGGAGTTAGTATGGGAATAAGGACATATGGAGTTATTATGGGAATAAGGACATATGGAGTTATTATAGGAATAAGGACAAGGACAAATGGAGTTATTATAGGAATAAGGACATATGGAGTTAGTATGGGAATAAGGACAAGGACATATGGAGTTATTATGGGAATAAGGACATATGGAGTTATTATAGGAATAAGGACATATGGAGTTATTATGGGAATAAGGACCTATGGAGTTATTATAGGAATAAGGACATATGGAGTTAGTATGGGAATAAGGACAAGGACATATGGAGTTATTATGGGAATAAGGACATATGGAGTTATTATAGGAATAAGGACATATGGAGTTATTATAGGGAATAAGGACATATGGAGTTATTATAGGAATAAGGACATATGGAGTTATTATAGGAATAAGGACATATGGAGTTAGTATGGAATAAGAACAAGGACATATGGAGTTATTATAGGAATAAGGACATATGGAGTTATTATAGGAATAAGGACATATGGAGTTATTATAGGAATAAGGACATATGGAGTTATTATAGGAATAAGGACATATGGAGTTATTATGGGAATAAGGACATATGGAGTTATTATAGGAATAAGGACAAGGACATATAGGAATAATTATAGGAATAAGGACAAGGACATATGGAGTTATTATGGGAATAAGGACATATGGAGTTATTATAGGAATAAGGACATATGGAGTTATTATGGAATAAGGACATATGGAGTTATTATAGGAATAAGAACAAGGACATATGGAGTTAGTATGGGAATAAGGACATATGGAGTTATTATGGGAATAAGGACATATGGAGTTATTATAGGAATAAGGACAATTATAGGACATATGGAGTTATTATAGGAATAAGGACATATGGAGTTAGTATGGGAATAAGGACATATGGACATATGGAGTTATTATAGGAATAAGGACAAGGACATATGGAGTTATTATAGGAATAAGAACAAGACATATGGAGTTAGTATGGAATAAGGACATATGGAGTTATTATAGGAATAAGGACAAGGACATATGGAGTTATTATAGGAATAAGGACATATGGAGTTATTATGGGAATAAGGACATATGGAGTTATTATAGGAATAAGGACAAGGACATATGGAGTTAGTATGGGAATATGACATATGGAGTTAGTTATGGGAATAAGGACAAGGACATATGGAGTAATTATAGGAATAAGGACAAGGACATATGGAGTTATTATGGGAATAAGAACAAGGACATATGGAGTTATTATGGGAATAAGGACATATGGAGTTATTATAGGAATATGGAGGACAAGGACATATGGAGTTATTATAGGAATAAGGACATATGGAGTTATTATAGGAATAAGGACATATGGAGTTATTATAGGAATAAGGACATATGGAGTTAGTATGGAAATAAGAACAAGGACATATGGAGTTATTATAGGAATAAGGACATATGGAGTTATTATAGGAATAAGGACATATGGAGTTATTATAGGAATAAGGACATATGGAGTTATTATAGGAATAAGGACATGGAGTTATTATGGGAATAAGGACATATGGAGTTATTATGGGAATAAGGACATATGGAGTTATTATAGGAATAAGGACAAGGACATATGGAGTTATTATGGGAATAAGGACATATGGAGTTATTATAGGAATAAGGACATATGGAGTTATTATGGGAATAAGGACATATGGAGTTATTATAGGAATAAGGACAAGGACATATGGAGTTAGTATGGGAATAAGGACATATGGAGTTATTATGGGAATAAGGACATATGGAGTTATTATAGGAATAAGGACAAGGACATATGGAGTTATTATGGGAATAAGGACATATGGAGTTATTATGGGAATAAGGACAAGGACATATGGAGTTATTATGGGAATAAGGACATATGGAGTTATTATGGGAATAAGGACATATGGAGTTATTATGGGAATAAGGACATATGGAGTTATTATAGGAATAGGGAATAAGGACCTATGGAGTTATTATAGGAATAAGGACATATGGAGTTATTATGGGAATAAGGACAAGGACATATGGAGTTAGTATGGGAATAAGGACATATGGAGTTATTATAGGAATAAGGACATATGGAGTTATTATAGGAATAAGGACATATGGAGTTATTATAGGAATAAGGACATATGGAGTTATTATGGGAATAAGGACATATGGAGTTATTATGGGAATAAGGACATATGGAGTTATTATAGGAATAAGGACATATGTAGTTATTATAGGAATAATGACATATGGAGTTATTATAGGAATAAGGACATATGGAGTTAGTATGGGAATAAGGACATATGGAGTTATTATAGGAATAAGGACAAGGACATATGGAGTTAGTATGGGAATAAGGACATATGGAGTTATTATGGGAATAAGAACATATGGAGTTAGTATGGGAATAAGAACATATGGAGTTATTATGGGAATAAGGACCTATGGAGTTATTATGGGAATAAGGACATATGGAGTTATTATAGGAATAAGGACAAGGACATATGGAGTTATTATGGGAATAGGGACATATGGAGTTATTATGGGAATAAACGGGGTAGATTTGTCTCTTAATCTTGTGGGCTGATAATATGTCATATTTCTAATCCATTCAGGTCGACTACCGTGACTTCTCTTTCTGTCTGAAAATAACATTGTACTTAACAAAATGTATCTTTACTTCTCTCTCCACAGAAAAAACAACGGACCAAAGAGCTGTCGACCCTGTTCCACTCCTATAACCCCTACCACCACAAGGTAAGACATCATTCATGTCAATCCCTTCATTTCATTCACCTTTCTGAGGGATTGTGCAGGCGGGAGTTGTTCAGATGTCCAACTCTCCCCTATCTCCTTCCTCAAAGCCTGAGAGGGGATGTTCTGGTTGTTTATCCCTATGGTGTCCATCCCTATGGTGTCCATCCCTATGAGTCTACAATCCCTATGGTGTCCATTCCTATGGTGTCCATTCCCATGGTGTCCATTCCTATGGTGTCTAATCCCTATGGTGTCTATCCCTATGGTGTCCATCCCTATGGTGTCCATTCCCATGGTGTCCATCCCTATGGTGTCCATTATGGATCCCCATTAGTTCCTGTCAAGTCAGCAGCTACTCTTCCTGGGGTTTATTATGGACCCCATTAGTTCCTGCCAAGGCAGCAGCTACTCTTCCTGGGGTTTATTATGGATCCCCATTACTTCCTGTCAAGGCAGCAGCTACTCTTCCTGGGGGTTTATTATGGATCCCCATTAGTTCCTGTCAAGGCAGCAGCTACTCTTCCTGGGGGTTTATTATGGGGTTTACTGGGGGTTTACTGTTGCAATTGCAGGTTTGCCAATACTATTTGAAATCATTTCATCCCACTGTACTTGTTTGACCTTGCCCGGCTTAATGGACCAATAGAATCGTCCCCATTTGACAATCCAGGATACTAGAGCAAAGGATCAAATTACTACAAGCCTTTCAAATGTTGGGGCGACGGGGTAGCCTAGTGGTTAGAGTGTAGAGGTGGCAGGGTAGCCTAGTGGTTAGAGTGTAGAGGTGGCAGGGTAGCCTAGTGGTTAGAGTGTAGAGGTGGCAGGGTAGCCTAGTGGTTAGAGGTGATTAGAGGTGGACAGGGTAGCCTTAGTGGTTAACAGACTGGTGATTAGAGGTGGCAACTGGGTAGCCATGTGGTTAGAGTGTAGAGGTGGCAGGGTAGCCTAGTGGTTAACAGAGTGTAGATGTGGCAGGGTAGCCTAGTGGTTAACTGAGGTGATAGAGGTGGCAGGGTAGCCTAGTGGTTAGAGTGTAGAGGTGGCAGGGTAGCCTAGTGGTTAGAGTGGAGAGGTGGCAGGGTCTAACCTGGAGTGGTTTAGAGCATTACCATGGTAGATGGTGATTAGCAGCATTACCATGGTCTAACAGTGGTTAGCAGCATTACCATGGTCTAATTGACTGGTGGCCAGTGGTTAGGAGATGTAGAGGTGGCAGGGTAGCCTAGTGGTTAGAGTGTAGAGGTGGCAGGGTAGCCTGGAGTGGTTATTAACTGGTCTAACTGGACTGGTGATTATGGTGAGAGGAGACAGACATGGTACTGACATGGTCTAGCTGACTGGAGAGGACTGGTGATTAGCAGCATTACCATGGTCTAACTGACTGGTGATTAGCAGCATTACCATGGTCTAACTGACTGGTGATTAGCAGCATTACCATGGTCTAACTGACTGGTGATTAGCAGCATTACCATGGTCTAACAGACTGGAGAGGACTGGTGATTAGCAGCATTACCATGGTCTAACAGACTGGAGAGGACTGGTGATTAGCAGCATTACCATGGTCTAACTGACTGGAGAGGACTGGTGATTAGCAGCATTACCATGGTCTAATTGACTGGGGATGGAGAGAGGAGACTGATAGGAGATGGAGAGAGGAGACTGACTGGAGAGAGGAGACTGACTGGAGAGAGGAGACTGACTGGAGAGAGGAGACTGACTGGAGAGAGGAGACTGACTGGAGAGAGGAGACTGATTGGAGATGGAGAGAGGACACTGACTGGAGATGGAGAGAGGAGACTGACAGGAGATGGAGAGAGGAGACTGACAGGAGATGGAGAGAGGAGACTGACAGGAGATGGAGAGAGGAGACTGACAGGAGATGGAGAGAGGAGACTGACAGGAGATGGAGAGAGGAGACTGACAGGAGATGGAGAGAGGAGACTGACTGGAGATGGAGAGAGGAGACTGACTGGAGATGGTGAGAGACTGACTGGAGATGGAGAGAGGAGACTGACTGGAGATGGAGAGAGGAGACTGACTGGAGATGGAGAGAGGAGACTGACTGGAGATGGAGAGAGGAGACTGACTGGAGATGGAGAGAGGAGACTGACTGGAGATGGAGAGAGGAGACTGACTGGAGATGGTGAGAGGAGAGACTGACAGGAGATGGAGAGAGGAGACTGACTGGAGATGACAGACTGGAGGGAGATGGAGAGAGGAGACTGACTGGAGATGGAGAGAGGAGTCTGACTGGAGATGGAGAGAGGAGACTGACTGGAGGTGGTGAGAGGAGACTGACAGGAGATGGAGAGAGGAGACTGACAGGAGACAGACTGGAGGTGGTGAGAGGAGACTGACTGGAGATAGACTGGAGGTGGTGAGAGGGCTTTGTACACTACGTGATATCCTAACTTTATTGAGACGTACGTGATATCCTAACTTTATTGAGACGTACGTGATATCCTAACTTTATTGAGACGTACGTGATATCCTAACTTTATTGAGACGTACGTGATATCCTAACTTTATTGAGACATACGTGATATCCTAACTTTATTGAGACGTACGTGATATCCTAACTTTATTGAGACAGGAGATGTGATGTTTTAATGAAGCAGGTTCTTGACTAATGGTTGCCTGATTGTCAGACACAACTCTTAGTTCTCTCTCCCAACTAAATTAAATCACCGTCTAGAATTAACTGTCCATCGCTGTCATTCTCTTCAACAGTCTTAATCGGTTTGACCTGCGTGGAGGTTTTCTGTTCGTGTTTAACTCTGTGGTGAAATCTCCTGCAGCTTCTCTCCTACAGTCTTAATGAACAGAATGGAAGGAAGCTCACACATCCTCTGGAATGACATGTCTTCCTCCCACACACATACACACACACACACACACACACACACACACACATACACAGCACACGTGACACAACACACACACACACACACACACACACACACATACACATACACACACACACAGACGTGTACATAACGAGCACACTAATGGTTGCCTGATTGTCAGACACAACTCTTAGTGTCTCTCCCAACTAAATTAAATCACCGTCTAGAATTAACTGTCCATCGCAAGCTCCACAAACATGTCTTCCTCCCACAGCACACACACACACACACACGTTGGTCTGTCACGTGTACATACACGAGTACACGTGACGTGTGTTACAACACACACACACACACATATGTGTACATACACACACAGTTCCGGGTGAGTGTGTGGAAACGTTAGACAGAGGTGTGTGTGTGTGTGTGTGTGTGTGTGTGCTCACTAAATGTGTGAAGTGAAGAAACATGCTAAAGCCTCTGATATTTGGTCTAAATGTAAAGTCCCTGGAAACTGCTGTAAATGTGCTTTGTGTTACTCACAACATTTATCTGTCTTTCTCCACACATCTGTTGTGACATGGATTTTTCTCTCTTTAAAGTTGCCATTGTTTTGTCAATTTGTAGGAAATGTTACTTCCTGTAATGACTCACTGGTTTCTTGTCTCACTAAAGTCTGAATGTAATGCTCACTAAATGTAAAGTCTCTGAATGTAATACTCACTAAATGTAAAGTCTGAATGTAATACTCACTAAATGTAAAGTCTCTGAATGTAATACTCACTAAATGTAAAGTCTGAATGTAATACTCACTAAATGTAAAGTCTGAATGTAATACTCACTAAATGTAAAGTATCTGAATGTAATACTCACTAAATGTAAAGTCTCTCAATGTAATACTCACTAAATGTAAAGTCTCTGATTGTAATACTCACTAAATGTAAAGTCTCTCAATGTAATACTCACTAAATGTAAAGTCTCTGAATGTAATACTCACTAAATGTAAAGTCTCTCAATGTAATACTCACTAAATGTAAAGTCTCTCAATGTAATACTCACTAAATGTAAAGTCTCTGAATGTAATACTCACTAAATGTAAAGTATCTCAATGTAATACTCACTAAATGTAAAGTCTCTGAATGTAATACTCACTAAATGTAATACTCACTCAATGTAATACTCACTAAATGTAAAGTATCTGAATGTAATACTCACTAAATGTAAAGTTTCTGAATGTAATACTCACTAAATGTAAAGTCTCTGAATGTAATACTCACTAAATGTAAAGTCTCTCAATGTAATACTCACTAAATGTAAAGTCTCTGATTGTAATACTCACTCAATGTAATACTCACTAAATGTAAAGTATCTGAATGTAATACTCACTAAATGTAAAGTTTCTGAATGTAATACTCACTAAATGTAAAGTCTCTGAATGTAATACTCACTAAATGTAATACTCACTAAATGTAAAGTCTCTCAATGTAATACTCACTAAATGTAAAGTCTGAATGTAATACTCACTAAATGTAATACTCACTCAATGTAAAGTCTCAATGTAATACTCACTAAATGTAAAGTCTGAATGTAATACTCACTAAATGTAATACTCACTAAATGTAAAGTCTCTGAATGTAATACTCACTAAATGTAAAGTCTCTCAATGTAATACTCACTAAATGTAAAGTCTCTGAATGTAATACTCACTAAATGTAAAGTCTGAATGTAATACTCACTAAATGTAAAGTCTGAATGTAATACTCACTAAATGTAATACTCACTCAATGTAATACTCACTAAATGTAAAGTCTCTCAATGTAATACTCACTAAATGTAATACTCACTCAATGTAATAATCACTAAATGTAATACTCACTAAATGTAATACTCACTAAATGTAATACTCACTAAATGTAATACTCACTAAATGTAATACTCACTAAATGTAAAGTCTCTCTGATTTGAGTTTGAAGTAGCTAACCTAAGTAGCTATCCTGAGGCCCTTCCGTACATGGCCAGTGCCCACAGTGGGTCTGTTGATTGAAATTACCATGTCGTAAAGCACAGATTACACACAGATCTGAATAGTTTTAATAATGTCCTCCTCTCCCTGTTCCTCATAGCCTCCCTCTGTTACACAGCACACCTAAGTAGCTATCCGGGCCCCTCTGTTACACCACACACACCCCGGGCCCCTCTGTTACACACACACACACACACACACACACACACCCCGGGCCCCCTCTGTTATACACACACAGACACACACCCCGGGCCCCTCTGTTATACACACACACACACACACACCCCGGGCCCCTCTGTTATACACACACACACACACACACCCCGGGCCCCTCTGTTATACACACACACACACACCCCGGGCCCCTCTTTTACACACACACACACACACCCGGGCCCCTCTGTTACACACACACACACACACCCCGGGCCCCTCTGTTATACACACACACACACACCCCGACACACACCCCACCCCGGGCCCCTCTGTTATACACACACACACACACCCCGGGCCCCTCTGTTACACACACACACACACACCCCGGGCCCCTCTGTTATACACACACACACACCCCGGGCCCCTCTGTTATACACACACACACACACACACACACCCACACACACCCGGGCCCCTCTGTTATACACACACACACACACCCCGGGCCCCTCTGTTATACACACACACACACACCCTGTTATACACACACACACACCCCCGGGCCCCTCTGTTACTGGGGTAATTACATGAAATAGCGGGGTTTGTCCCCAGATGTTATTGCTTACATGCCTCATAATGGCAGCCTTAAAGACACATCAGTGTAAATAAGAGCTGAGTCGACTGCTTCACCCACACAGTCCCATTGTTTATATGACTGTTATATATCTGTCGGGCCACATTAGATAAACATGGACCGGTTGAGTACTCACCGTGTTCGTCCTGGCCATCTATGAGACGTTTCCCAAAATGGCACCCTATTCCCGGTATAGTGCACTTACCCCTATGGGACCTGGTCGAAAGTAGTGCACTAGATAAGGGAATATAGGGTCCCATTTGGCGCTGGCGTGGGTTAATGTAGCCGCAGATTAGAGCAGCACCGAAAACACATCTCTACTGGTGTTGTGGTGCACATCACTTTTATGGTCGTCGTAGAGCAGTGGAGAGCAGTGGAGAGTTACAATAACATTAGTGGTGGTTTGGTTCGTTCCCTGGAGGTTTTTACAAATGGATTTTGTCCAGTAGAAATGTACAAGGAGGGCCTCCCGGGTGGCGCAGTGGTTAAGGGCGCTGTACTGCAGCACCAGCTGTGCCACCAGAGACTCTGGGTTCGCGCCCAGGCTCTGTCGCAACCGGGAGGTCCGTGGGGCGACTCACAATTGGCCTAGCGTCGTCCGGGTTAGGGAGGGTTTGGTCGGTAGGGATGTCCTTGTCTCATCGCGCACCAGCGATTCCTGTGGCGGGCCGGGCGCAGTGTACGCTAACCAGGTTGCCAGGTGCACGGTGTTTCCTCTGACACATTGGTGCGGCTGGCTTCCGGGTTGGATGTGCGCTGTGTTAAGAAGCAGTGCGGCTTTGTTGGGTTGTGTATCGGAGGAAACATGACTTTCAACCTTTGTCTCTCCCGAGCCCTTCATCTCTCCCGAGCCCTTCGGGAGTTGTAGCGATGAGACAATTAGGGAGAAAAGGGGGGTATTTTTACAACGAAATTGGGGAGAAAAAAAGGGGTAAAATGAAAAATAAATGTAGCTACATCTGGGAATAACTGAGCTTCTTCCTGTTGGCCGAGAAGCTGAATGG
>NW_026278468.1:22500-65000 GCF_023373465.1 Oncorhynchus keta | reverse complement strand
GTCTGCTAAATGACTTAAATGTAAATGTAAATGTAGAATGGATGTTTCGGGCGGTTGTCGTTCTTCATTGTTCAATCATGCCGAATTCCTGGCTGCAGAGACGAGTAATCAATATCAAAGACCATAAGCCGGAGTATTTCTGTCTGTAATAAGCCCTTTTGTGGGGGAAAAACTCATGCTTATTGGCTGGGCCTCGCTCACATGTGGGTTGGCCTGTGCCTCCCAGGCCCCCACCTATAGCTACGCCCCTGCCCAGTCATGTGAAATCCACAGACAAGGGCTAATAAATGTATTTCAATTGACTGATTGGGGCGGCAGGTAGCCTAGTGGTTAGAGTGGAGGGACGGCAGGTAGCCTAGTGGTTAGAGTGGAGGGACGGCAGGTAGCCTAGTGGTTAGAGTGTAGGGACGGCAGGTAGCCTAGTGGTTAGAGTGTAGGGACGTCAGGTAGCCTAGTGGTTAGAGTGGAGGGACGTCAGGTAGCCTAGTGGTTAGAGTGGAGGGACGGCAGGTAGCCTAGTGGTTAGAGTGTAGGGGCGGCAGGTAGCCTAGTGGTTAGAGTGTAGGGACGGCAGGTAGTCTAGTGGTTAGAGTGTAGGGACGGCAGGTAGCCTAGTGGTCAGAGTGTAGGGGCGGCAGGTAGCCTAGTGGTTAGAGTGGAGGGACGGCAGGTAACCTAGTGGTTAGAGTGGAGGGGCAGGCAGGTAACCTAGTGGTTAGAGTGGAGGGACGGCAGGTAGCCTAGTGGTTAGAGTGGAGGGACGGCAGGTAGCCTAGTGGTTAGAGTGGAGGGGCAGGCAGGTAACCTAGTGGTTAGAGTGGAGGGGCAGGCAGGTAACCTAGTGGTTAGAGTGGAGGGACGGCAGGTAGCCTAGTGGTTAGAGTGGAGGGGCAGGCAGGTAACCTAGTGGTTAGAGTGGAGGGGCAGGCAGGTAACCTAGTGGTTAGAGGGAGGGACGGCAGGTAGCCTAGTGGTTAGAGTGGAGGGACGGCAGGTAGCCTAGTGGTTAGAGTGGAGGGACGGCAGGTAGCCTAGTGGTTAGAGTGTAGGGACGTCAGGTAGCCTAGTGGTTAGAGTGGAGGGACGTCAGGTAGCCTAGTGGTTAGAGTGTAGGGGCGGCAGGTAGCCTAGTGGTTAGAGTGTAGGACGGCAGGTAGTCTAGTGGTTAGAGTGTAGGGACGGCAGGTAGCCTAGTGGTCAGGAGTGTAGGGCGGCAGGTAGCCTAGTGGTTAGAGTGGAGGGACGGCAGGTAGCCTAGTGGTTAGAGTGTAGGGACGGCAGGTAGCCTAGTGGTTAGAGTGTAGGGGCGTCAGGTAGCCCAGTGGTTAGAGTGTAGGGACGGCAGGTAGCCCAGTGGTTAGAGTGTAGGGACGGCAGGTAGCCTAGTGGTCAGAGTGTAGGGGCGGCAGGTAGCCTAGTGGTTAGAGTGGAGGGACGGCAGGTAACCTAGTGGTTAGAGTGGAGGGGCAGGCAGGTAACCTAGTGGTTAGAGTGGAGGGACGGCAGGTAGCCTAGTGGTTAGAGTGGAGGGACGGCAGGTAGCCTAGTGGTTAGAGTGGAGGGGCAGGCAGGTAACCTAGTGGTTAGAGTGGAGGGGCAGGCAGGTAACCTAGTGGTTAGAGGGAGGGACGGCAGGTAGCCTAGTGGTTAGAGTGGAGGGGCAGGCAGGTAACCTAGTGGTTAGAGTGGAGGGGCAGGCAGGTAACCTAGTGGTTAGAGTGGAGGGACGGCAGGTAGCCTAGTGGTTAGAGTGGAGGGACGGCAGGTAGCCTAGTGGTTAGAGGGAGGGACGGCAGGTAGCCTAGTGGTTAGAGTGTAGGGACGTCAGGTAGCCTAGTGGTTAGAGTGGAGGGACGTCAGGTAGCCTAGTGGTTAGAGTGTAGGGGCGGCAGGTAGCCTAGTGGTTAGAGTGTAGGGACGGCAGGTAGTCTAGTGGTTAGAGTGTAGGGACGGCAGGTAGCCTAGTGGTCAGAGTGTAGGGGCGGCAGGTAGCCTAGTGGTTAGAGTGGAGGGACGGCAGGTAGCCTAGTGGTTAGAGTGTAGGGACGGCAGGTAGCCTAGTGGTTAGAGTGTAGGGGCGTCAGGTAGCCCAGTGGTTAGAGTGTAGGGACGGCAGGTAGCCCAGTGGTTAGAGTGTAGGGACGGCAGGTAGCCTAGTGGTTAGAGTGTAGGACGGCAGGTAGCCTAGTGGTTAGAGTGGAGGGACGGCAGGTAGCCTAGTGGTTAGAGTGGAGGGACGGCAGGTAGCCCAGTGGTTAGAGTGTAGGGACGGCAGGTAGCCTAGTGGTTAGAGTGTAGGGACGTCAGGTAGCCTAGTGGTTAGAGTGGAGGGACGCAGGTAGCCTAGTGGTTAGAGGGAGGGACGGCAGGTAGCCTAGTGGTTAGAGTGTAGGGGCGGCAGGTAGCCTAGTGGTTAGAGTGTAGGGACGGCAGGTAGTCTAGTGGTTAGAGTGTAGGGACGGCAGGTAGCCTAGTGGTCAGAGTGTAGGGCGGCAGGTAGCCTAGTGGTTAGAGTGGAGGGACGGCAGGTAACCTAGTGGTTAGAGTGGAGGGGCAGGCAGGTAACCTAGTGGTTAGAGTGGAGGGACGGCAGGTAGCCTAGTGGTTAGAGTGGAGGGACGGCAGGTAGCCTAGTGGTTAGAGTGGAGGGGCAGGCAGGTAACCTAGTGGTTAGAGTGGAGGGGCAGGCAGGTAACCTAGTGGTTAGAGGGAGGGACGGCAGGTAGCCTAGTGGTTAGAGTGGAGGGGGCAGGCAGGTAACCTAGTGGTTAGAGTGGAGGGGCAGGCAGGTAACCTAGTGGTTAGAGGGAGGACGGCAGGTAGCCTAGTGGTTAGAGGGAGGGACGGCAGGTAGCCTAGTGGTTAGAGGGAGGGACGGCAGGTAGCCTAGTGGTTAGAGTGTAGGGACGTCAGGTAGCCTAGTGGTTAGAGTGGAGGGACGTCAGGTAGCCTAGTGGTTAGAGTGTAGGGGCGGCAGGTAGCCTAGTGGTTAGAGTGTAGGGACGGCAGGTAGTCTAGTGGTTAGAGTGTAGGGACGGCAGGTAGCCCAGTGGTCAGAGTGTAGGGCGGCAGGTAGCCTAGTGGTTAGAGGGAGGGACGGCAGGTAGCCTAGTGGTTAGAGTGTAGGGACGGCAGGTAGCCTAGTGGTTAGAGTGTAGGGCGTCAGGTAGCCCAGTGGTTAGAGTGTAGGGACGGCAGGTAGCCCAGTGGTTAGAGTGTAGGACGGCAGGTAGCCTAGTGGTTAGAGTGTAGGGACGGCAGGTAGCCTAGTGGTTAGAGTGGAGGGACGGCAGGTAGCCTAGTGGTTAGAGTGGAGGGACGGCAGGTAGCCTAGTGGTTAGAGTGTAGGACGGCAGGTAGCCTAGTGGTTAGAGTGGAGGGACGGCAGGTAGCCTAGTGGTTAGAGTGTAGGGACGGCAGGTAGCCTAGTGGTTAGAGTGGAGGGAAGGCAGGTAGCCTAGTGGTTAGTGATGGTCCTGTAGCCTAGTGGTTAGTGATGGTCCTGTAGCTCAGTTGGTAGAGCATGGCGCTTGTAACGCCAGGGTAGTGGGTTCGATCCCCGGGACCACCCATACGTAGAATGTATGCACACATGACTGTAAGTCGCTTTGGATAAAAGCGTCTGCTAAATGGCATTTATTATATTATATTATTAGAGTGGAGGGACGGCAGGTAGCCTAGTGGTTAGAGTGTAGGGACGGCAGGTAGACTAGTGGTTAGAGTGGAGGGACGGCAGGTAGCCTAGTGGTTAGAGTGTAGGGACGGCAGGTAGCCTAGTGGTTAGAGTGTAGGGACGGCAGGTAGCCTAGTGGTTAGAGTGGAGGGACGGCAGGTAGCCTAGTGGTTAGAGTGTAGGGACGACAGGTAGCCTAGTGGTTAGAGTGTAGGGACGTCAGGTAGCCTAGTGGTTAGAGTGGAGGGACGGCAGGTAGCCTAGTGGTCAGAGTGTAGGGCGGCAGGTAGCCTAGTGGTTAGAGTGGAGGGACGGCAGGTAGCCTAGTGGTTAGAGTGTAGGGACGGCAGGTAGCCTAGTGGTTAGAGTGTAGGGCGTCAGGTAGCCCAGTGGTTAGAGTGTAGGGACGGCAGGTAGCCCAGTGGTTAGAGTGTAGGGACGGCAGGTAGCCTAGTGGTTAGAGTGTAGGGACGGCAGGTAGCCTAGTGGTTAGAGGGAGGGACGGCAGGTAGCCTAGTGGTTAGAGTGTAGGGACGACAGGTAGCCTAGTGGTTAGAGTGTAGGACGTCAGGTAGCCTAGTGGTTAGAGTGGAGGGACGGCAGGTAGCCTAGTGGTTAGAGTGTAGGGACGTCAGGTAGCCTAGTGGTTAGAGTGGAGGGACGGCAGGTAGCCTAGTGGTTAGAGTGTAGGGACGACAGGTAGCCTAGTGGTTAGAGTGTAGGGGCAGGCAGGTAGCCTAGTGGTTAGAGTGTAGGGACGTCAGGTAGCCTAGTGGTTAGAGTGGAGGGACGGCAGGTAGCCTAGTGGTTAGAGTGTAGGGACGTCAGGTAGCCTAGTGGTTAGAGGGAGGGACGGCAGGTAGCCTAGTGGTTAGAGTGTAGGGACGGCAGGTAGCCTAGTGGTTAGAGTGTAGGGACGGCAGGTAGCCTAGTGGTTAGAGTGGAGGGACGGCAGGTAGCCTAGTGGTTAGAGTGTAGGGACGACAGGTAGCCTAGTGGTTAGAGTGTAGGGACGTCAGGTAGCCTAGTGGTTAGAGTGGAGGGACGGCAGGTAGCCTAGTGGTCAGAGTGTAGGGGTGGCAGGTAGCCTAGTGGTTAGAGTGGAGGGACGGCAGGTAGCCTAGTGGTTAGAGTGTAGGGACGGCAGGTAGCCTAGTGGTTAGAGTGTAGGGGCGTCAGGTAGCCCAGTGGTTAGAGTGTAGGGACGGCAGGTAGCCCAGTGGTTAGAGTGTAGGGACGGCAGGTAGCCTAGTGGTTAGAGTGTAGGGGACGGCAGGTAGCCTAGTGGTTAGAGTGGAGGGACGGCAGGTAGCCTAGTGGTTAGAGTGTAGGGACGACAGGTAGCCTAGTGGTTAGAGTGTAGGGACGTCAGGTAGCCTAGTGGTTAGAGTGGAGGGACGGCAGGTAGCCTAGTGGTTAGAGTGTAGGGACGTCAGGTAGCCTAGTGGTTAGAGTGGAGGGACGGCAGGTAGCCTAGTGGTTAGAGTGTAGGGACGACAGGTAGCCTAGTGGTTAGAGTGTAGGGGCAGGCAGGTAGCCTAGTGGTTAGAGTGTAGGGACGGCAGGTAGCCTAGTGGTTAGAGTGGAGGGACGTCAGGTAGCCTAGTGGTTAGAGTGTAGGGACGACAGGTAGCCTAGTGGTTAGAGTGGATGGGCAGGCAGGTAGCCTAGTGGTTAGAGTGGAGGGACGGCAGGTAGCCTAGTGGTTAGAGTGCAGGGACGGCAGGTAGACTAGTGGTTAGAGTGTAGGGACGGCAGGGTAGCCTAGTGGTTAGAGTGCAGGGACGGCAGGGTAGCCTAGTGGTTAGAGTGTAGGGACGGCAGGGTAGCCTAGTGGTTAGAGTGCAGGGACGGCAGGGTAGCCTAGTGGTTAGAGTGTAGGGACGGCAGGGTAGCCTAGTGGTTAGAGTGTAGGGACGGCAGGGTAGCCTAGTGGTTAGAGTGTAGGGACGGCAGGGTAGCCTAGTGGTTAGAGTGTAGGGATGGCAGGGTAGCCTCATGGTTAGAGTGTAGGGACGGCAGGGTAGCCTCGTGGTTAGAGTGTAGGGACGGCAGGGTAGCCTAGTGCTTAGAGCGTTGGACTAGTAACTGAAAGGTTGCTAGATCGAATCCCCGAGCTGACAAGGTAAAAATCTGTCGTTCTGCCCCTGAACAAGGCATTTAAACCCTGCTGTTCCTGGGCCGTCATTGAAAATAAGAATTTGTACTTAACTCCCCCTCCTCCTCTCCCCCTCCTCTCCCCATCCTCCTCCTCTCCTCCTCTCCCTCTCCTCCTCCTCCTCCCCCATCCTCCTCCTCCCCCATCCTCCTCCTCTCCCCCTCCTCCTCCCCATCCTCCTCCTCTCCCCCTCCTCCTCCCCCCATCCTCCTCCTCCCCATCCTTCTCCTCCTCCTCCCCCATCCTCCTCCTCTCCCCCTCCTCCTCCTCTCCCCTCCTCCTCCCCTCCCCTCCTCCTCTCCCCCACTCCTC
This sequence comes from Oncorhynchus keta, assembly GCF_023373465.1. Lineage (NCBI taxonomy): Eukaryota > Metazoa > Chordata > Actinopteri > Salmoniformes > Salmonidae > Oncorhynchus > Oncorhynchus keta. Next base: position 58,857 of record NW_026278468.1, on the reverse strand, counting down.
TCCCCGTCCTCCTCCCCTCCTCCTCTCCCCGTCCTCCTCCCCTCCTCCTCTCCCCGTCCTCCCTCCCCTCCCCCTCCTCCTCTCCACCTCCTCCTCACCTCGTTGTGTTGTAATGTTAATGCTGATAACCCCCATGTGCCTGATAAGCCACTTCTGGGCTCTCGCATTATTGGCCCCCTGAAACTAGAATATAGCGTCTGCTCTCGTGTGTGTGTGTGTGTGTGTGTGTGTGTGTGTGTGTGTGTGTGTGTGTGTGTGTGTGTGTGTGTGTGTGTGTGTGTGTGTGTGTGTGTGTGTGTGTGTGTGTGTGTGTGTGTGTGTGTGTGTGTGTGTGTGTGTGTGTGTGTGTGTGTGTGTGCATGTGTTAGTCTACATGAGTGTGTCTGCATTCGCAGGCTTTGATGCTGTGTGGTGCTCTCTCCTCTCAGTATAATATTATATACAGATAGATGCTGTGTGGTGCTCTCTCCTCTCTCAGTATAATATTATATACAGATAGATGCTGTGTGGTGCTCTCTCCTCTCTCAGTATAATATTATATACAGATAGATGCTGTGTGGTGCTCTCTCCTCTCTCAGTATAATATTATATACAGATAGATGCTGTGTGGTGCTCTCTCCTCTCTCAGTATAATATTATATACAGATAGATGCTGTGTGGTGCTCTCTCCTCTCTCTCAGTATAATATTATATACAGATAGATGCTGTGTGGTGCTCTCTCCTCTCTCAGTATAATATTATATACAGATAGATGCTGTGTGGTGCTCTCTCCTCTCTCACTATAATATTATATACAGATAGATGCTGTGTGGTGCTCTCTCACTATAATATTATATGCTGTGTGGTGCTCTCTCCTCTCTCACTATAATATTATATACAGATAGATGCTGTGTGGTGCTCTCTCCTCTCTCACTATAATATTATATACAGATAGATGCTGTGTGGTGCTCTCTCCTCTCTCAGTATAATATTATATACAGATAGATGCCGTGTGGTCCTCTCTCAGTATAATATTATATACAGATAGATGCTGTCTGGTGCTCTCTCCTCTCTCACTATAATATTATATACAGATGCATATTAAGCAGTGGTCGGTCGGCCGGCGGGGATTCAGGGTTTGTCCCAAATGGCACTCTATCCACTATTTAGTGCACTGTTTGACCCTGGGCAGAAGTAGTGCACAACATAGGGAATAGGTGCCATTTTGGGATTCACACTCAGTTTGAGTTATGATTAATGAGTCCAGATGGTGTAGAACAAGAGTCATCAATCACAATGAAAAGACTATTGAGGATCAGTCATCAATCACAATGAAAAGACTATTGAGAATCAGTCATCAATCACAATGAAAAGACTATTGAGGATCAGTCACAATGAAAAGACTATTGAGAATCAGTCATCAATCACAATGTAAAGACTATTGAGAATCAGTCATCAATCACAATGTAAAGACTATTGAGAATCAGAACCATCAATCACAATGAAAAGACTATTGATTATCAGAACCATCAATCACAATGAAAAGACTATTGATTATCAGAACCATCAATCACAATGAAAAGACTATTGATTATCAGAACCATCAATCACAATGAAAAGACTATTGATTATCAGAACCATCAATCACAATGAAAAGACTATTGATTATCAGAACCATCAATCACAATGAAAAGACTATTGATTATCAGAACCATCAATCACAATGAAAAGACTATTGATTATCAGAACCATCAATCACAATGAAAAGACTAATGATTATCAGAACCATCAATCACAATGAAAAGACTATTGATTATCAGAACCATCAATCACAATGAAAAGACTATTGATTATCAGAACCATCCTCACAATCAAGACTAATTTTTGTGTTTAGGACCAATGGCCCTGGTCGCTGTGGCTTAATGCTGCCTCCCTGATGCACACCAGAGCAGGCACACATACACACACACACACACACACATAAACACCACACACACACACACACACACACACACACACACACACACACACACACACACACACACACACACACACACACACACACACACACACACACACACACACACACACACACACACACACACACACACACACACACACACACACACACAACACACACACACACACACACACACACACACACACACACACACACACACACACACAAACACACAGAGGTCCATGACATTCATCAGTGTTGGCAGGCTAGCCAGTCAGCCATGTTCGAGTCCTGTCTCCTGTTCTGTCTTGTTCTTCTTCTGTGGTTTCATGTTTATCCTCTGATAATCTCCTGCTCCCATTTCCTTTGTGCCTCAACCTGAGCCTGCGTCGCAAACAGCACTCTAATTCCCTACATAGTGCACTACCCAACGTGCCCTGGTCAAAAGTAGTGCCCTGTACGGGGACTATATTTGGGACGCGGGCTAAGTCTGAGTGTGAGGTGAGCAGAACTGAGAGAATCCCCTGGGTGGTGGGTGACATGGATGGAAACAGGCACTTTAGATTTGGTAGGGGGCGACTTGCTCTGTCACGCTGTGTGTTTGTACCCACGCTCCTCAGCCACACTGTCATCTGGTGTCAGTTATTCCCAGCTGGCTCCGGTCCCCTCTGTTGAGCTCCCATCACGCATCACTTCGCTCCGAGGTGTGTGTGTGTGTGTGTGTGTGTGTGTGTGTGTGTGTGTGTGTGTGTGTGTGTGTGTGTGTGTGTGTGTGTGTGTGTGTGTGTGTGTGTGTGTGTGTGTGTGTGTGTGTGTGTGTGTGTGTGTGTGTGTGTGTGTGTGTGTGTGTGTGTGTGTGTGTGTGTGTGTGTGTGCACTGCCGAGTCAAGCTGAGCGAGGTGTTCCTTAGTGAGCCGAGTGTGGCCTCTCTTCACACACACACACACACACACACATTCACACAGACACATGTCTGTCTGTTCCACTCTGACAGAGACATACTGCTGTACTGTAGTGAGAGAGACAGAGACATACTGCTGTACTGTAGTGACAGAGACAGAGACATACTGCTGTACTGTAGTGAGAGAGACAGAGACATACTGCTGTACTGTAGTGACAGAGACAGAGACATACTGCTGTACTGTAGTGACAGAGACATACTGCTGTACTGTAGTGACAGAGACAGAGACATACTGCTGTACTGTAGTGACAGAGACAGAGACATACTGCTGTACTGTAGTGACAGAGACATACTGCTGTACTGTAGTGACAGAGACAGAGACATACTGCTGTACTGTAGTGAGAGAGACAGAGACATACTGCTGTACTGTAGTGACAGAGACAGAGACATACTGCTGTACTGTAGTGAGAGAGACAGAGACAGAGACATACTGCTGTACTGTAGTGACAGAGACAGAGATATACTGCTGTACTGTAGTGAGAGAGACAGAGACATACTGCTGTACTGTAGTGACAGAGACAGAGACATACTGCTGTACTGTAGTGAGAGAGACAGAGACACTGTAGAGACATACTATACTGCTGTACTGTAGTGACAGAGACAGAGATATACTGCTGTACTGTAGTGAGAGAGACAGAGACATACTGCTGTACTGTAGTGAGAGAGACGGAGACATACTGCTGTACTGTAGTGAGAGAGACAGAGACATACTGCTGTACTGTAGTGAGAGAGACAGAGACATACTGCTGTACTGTAGTGAGAGAGACAGAGACAGAGACATACTGCTGTACTGTAGTGAGAGAGACAGAGACATACTGCTGTACTGTAGTGACAGAGACAGAGACATACTGCTGTACTGTAGTGACAGAGACAGAGACATACTGCTGTACTGTAGTGACAGAGACAGAGACATACTGCTGTACTGTAGTGAGAGAGACAGAGACAGAGACAGAGACATACTGCTGTACTGTAGTGACAGAGACAGAGACATACTGCTGTACTGTAGTGACAGAGACAGAGACATACTGCTGTACTGTAGTGAGAGAGACAGAGACATACTGCTGTACTGTAGTGACAGAGACAGAGACATACTGCTGTACTGTAGTGAGAGAGACAGAGACATACTGCTGTACTGTAGTGAGAGAGACAGAGACAGAGACATACTGCTGTACTGTAGTGAGAGAGACAGAGACATACTGCTGTACTGTAGTGAGAGAGACAGAGATATACTGCTGTACTGTAGTGAGAGAGACAGAGACATACTGCTGTACTGTAGTGAGAGAGACAGAGACAGAGACAGAGACATACTGCTGTACTGTAGTGAGAGAGACAGAGACATACTGCTGTACTGTAGTGAGACATACTGCTGTACTGACAGAGACAGAGACACATACTGCTGTACTGTAGTGAGAGAGACAGAGACATACTGCTGTACTGTAGTGACAGAGACAGAGACATACTGCTGTACTGTAGTGACAGAGACAGAGACATACTGCTGTACTGTAGTGAGAGAGACAGAGACATACTGCTGTACTGTAGTGAGAGAGACAGAGACAGAGACAGAGACATACTGCTGTACTGTAGTGACAGAGACAGAGACATACTGCTGTACTGTAGTGACAGAGACAGAGACATACTGCTGTACTGTAGTGAGAGAGACGGAGACATACTGCTGTACTGTAGTGACAGAGACAGAGATATACTGCTGTACTGTAGTGAGAGAGACAGAGACATACTGCTGTACTGTAGTGAGAGAGACAGAGACATACTGCTGTACTGTAGTGAGAGAGACAGAGACAGAGACATACTGCTGTACTGTAGTGACAGAGACAGAGACATACTGCTGTACTGTAGTGAGAGAGACAGAGACATACTGCTGTACTGTAGTGAGAGAGACAGAGACATACTGCTGTACTGTAGTGAGAGAGACAGAGACAGAGACATACTGCTGTACTGTAGTGAGAGAGACAGAGACATACTGCTGTACTGTAGTGACAGAGACAGAGACATACTGCTGTACTGTAGTGATTGAGACATACTGCTGTACTGTAGTGAGATTGAGTCAGTGTAGATTGTGAGACAGAGACATACTGTGTACTGTAGTGAGTAGAGACAGAGACATACTGTGTAGTATTGTAGTCAGTGTACTGCTGTATTGTAGTCAGTACAGAGACAGAGACATACTGCTGTACTGTAGTGAGAGAGACAGAGACATACTGCTGTACTGTAGGTGTCATTGTGTAGGTATTGTAGTCAGTATTGTGTAGGTATTGTAGTCAGTATTGTGTGTTTTGTAGTCAGTATTGTGTAGTTATTGTAGTCAGTGATTGTGTAGTCATTGTAGTCAGTATTGTGTAGTCAGTATTGTGTAGTTATTGTAGTCAGTGTTGTGTAGGTATTGTAGTCAGTATTGTTATTGTAGTCAGTATTGTGTAGTCAGTGTTGTGTAGTTATTGTAGTCAGTGTTGTGTAGGTATTGTAGTCAGTATTGTGTAGGTATTGTAGTCAGTGTTGTGTAGTTATTGTAGTCCGTATTGTGTAGTCAGTTTTGTGTCAGTGTATTGTAGTCAGTGTTGTGTAGGTATTGTAGTCAGTATTGTGTGTAGTTATTGTAGTCAGTATTGTGTAGTCAGTATTGTGTAGTTATTGTAGTCAGTATTGTAGTATTGTGTAGTTATTGTAGTCAGTGTTGTGTAGTGTATTGTAGTCAGTATTGTGTAGTTATTGTAGTCAGTATTGTGTAGTCAGTACTGTGTAGTTATTGTAGTCATATTGTGTAGTCAGTTTTGTGTAGTTATTGTAGTCATTATGTGTTATTGTAGGTATTGTAGTCAGTATTGTGTAGTTATTGTAGTCCGTATTGTGTAGTCAGTTTTGTGTAGTTATTGTAGTCATTATTGTAGGTATTGTCTCAGTTATTGTATTGTAGTCAGTATTGTGTAGGTATTGTAGTCAGTATTGTGTAGTCAGTATTGTGTAGTTATTGTAGTCAGTATTGTGTAGTCAGTATTGTAGTTATTGTGTCAGTTATTGTAGTCAGTATTGTGTAGTTATTGTAGTCCGTACTGTGTAGTTATTGTAGTCAGTATTGTGTAGTCAGTATTGTGTAGTTATTGTAGTCAGTATTGTGTAGTTATTGTAGTCCGTGTTGTAGGTATTGTAGTCAGTATTGTGTAGTTATTGTAGTCGATATTGTGTAGTCAGTTTTGTGTAGTATTGTAGTCATTTTTGTGTAGTTATTGTAGTCATTATTGTGTAGTTATTGTAGTCAGTATTGTGTAGTTATTGTAGTCAGTACTGTGTAGTTCTTGTAATCCGTGTTGTGTGTTATTGTAGTCAGTTATGTGTAGTCAGTATTGTGTGGTTATTGTAGTCAGTATTGTGTAGTCAGTTATTGTAGTCAGTATTGTGGAGTCAGTATTGTGTAGGTATTGTAGTCCGTATTGTGTAGTTATTGTAGTCAGTATTGTGTAGTTATTGTAGTCAGTTATTGTGTAGTCAGTGTTGTGTAGTTATTGTAGTCAGTATTGTGGAGTCAGTATTGTGTAGGTATTGTAGTCAGTAGTGTGTAGTCAGTATTGTGTAGTTATTGTAGTCAGTATTGTGTAGTTATTGTAGTCCGTATTGTGTAGTTATTGTAGTCAGTATTGTGTAGTTATTGTAGTCCGTATTGTGTAGTCAGTATTGTGTAGTTATTGTAGTCAGTATTGTGTAGTTATTGTAGTCCGTATTGTGTAGTTATTGTAGTCAGTATTGTGTAGTCAGTATTGTGTAGTTATTGTAGTCAGTATTGTGTAGTTATTGTAGTCAGTATTGTGTAGTTATTGTAGTCAGTATTGTGTAGTCAGCATTGTGTAGTTATAGTACTGTATTGTAAATCAGTATTGTACACCCTCACCTATTGTTTCTAGGTAGTTTGGTCCCAGTAGTGTGTAGTCAGTATGTGTAGTTATTGTAGTCAGTATTGTTTTATTGTAGAGCCATATGGGACCTGCTACTGTAAAGGGATGACGTTAGGGACTGGGAGTGTGGAGAGCAGGAGATGTATAAGTGGTAACTCTTCTTGATTAACTGTGTGTGTGTGTGTGTGTGTGTGTGTGTGTGTGTGTGTGTGTGTGTGTGTGTGTGATTCTGCAGTGTACCGTGTGCACCACTGCTGATTCTGACTGTCAGTCAAACAGACACACACACAGACACACACACTCCACAATGCATCAGAGTTGCCAGCTATTATCTGTTGGGCTGCAAATCAGGAAGCTATTGTTGTTGAGAACTGGGCATTTATGGGTAATTTAGTGATTTCCTGTAAGACGTCAGTTGTTGTCCAGAAAGGTTGGAAATTTGCCTCTGGTTTGTAAAGATGAATTTCATGTGGCAACATTTATTTGAGAACAGAAGATAATTTCTCAGAAAAAGATGTCCATGTTTTCTGAGAAACTACTCCAAGTAGAGCTGGTCTGATGTTATGACGAAGGAGTCCTGTTTCTTCCTCTTGACAATGTTTCAAGTTGTAGTGGCAGCCTCTCAGAGCTCTCTGCCGCAAGCAAGAATAGATCACAGGACCAGTAACCCAGCCTCTCAGAGCATTCTCTGTTTCATGTTTCTCTGTCTCTCTCTGTCTCTGTCTCATCTCTGCCTCTCTCTCTCTGTCTGTCTCTCTCTGCCTCTCTCGCTCTGTCTCTGTCTCTCTGCCTCTCTCTGTCTCTCTCTGTCTCTGTCTCTCTGCCTCTCTCTCTGTCTCTGTCTCTCTCTGCCTCTCTCTGTCTCTGTCTCTCTGTCCTCCCTGTCTCTCTGCCTCTCTCTGTCTCTCTGTCTCTCTGTCTCTGTCTCTCTGTCTCTGTCTCTGTCTCTGCCTCTCTCGCTCTGTCTCTCTGCTGCCTGTCTCTCTCTGCCTCTGTCTCTGTCTCTCTCTCTCTCTCTCTCTCTCTCTCTCTCTCTCTCTCTCTCCTCTGTCTCTCTCTGTCTCTCTCTCTCTCTCTCTCTCTCTCTCTCTCTCTCTCTCTCTCTCCTCTCTCTCTCTCTCTCTCTCTCTCTCTCTCTCTCTCTCTCTCTCTCTCTCTCTCTCTCTCTCTCTCTCTCTCTCTCTCTCTCTCTCTCTCTCTCTCTCTCTCTCTCTCTCTCTCTCTCTCTCTCTCCACCTGTTTTTTAACAACGTCCTCCAACATTGTACATATACTGTATATTCATTTAAAATCAAAGACTTCTATTTGTCTTCATATAAATCCCGCGTTTCCCATTTGGCTGTTTAAACATATGTATTTATTCATCAGAGCTGAACAGAAAAACAACGACGTCCAATCACATCAATTAACTAACAACCAACCAGGTTCATTTGTTCTCCTGTTTTTAATTACTTTCCTTCAGAAGGAATCTATTTATATATATTTTTTACAGAGATTACAACAGACTAACCTCTGCCCATCTCTAACTTGACATTTCTCCTGTATTCATTTGCTTTTTTTTCAGACTGGTTTTATGTTAATTAACTAGTCTATTCAACGGAGGGGAATTAGAATGAGACTGAGAGGAGAGACAGACACAGGAGACAGAGAGGGAGAGAGACAGGGAGGGAGAGTGACAGGGAGGGAGAGAGACAGGGAGGGAGAGAGACGGAGAGGGAGAGAGAGGGAGGGAGGGAGAGAGAGGGAGAGAGAAGGAGAGGGAGAGAGAGGGAGGGAGAGAGAGAGAGGAGGAGGAGGGAGAGGCAGAGAGGGAGATGAGAGAGGAGAGGAGAGGGAGAGGCAGAGAGGAGGAGGGAGAGAGAGACAGGAGAGGGACAGAGGCAGAGAGGGAGAGGACGGAGAGACAGAGAGAGGGACGGAGAGGGACAGGAGGGAGAGAGAGACAGAGAGAGAGACGAGAGAGAGAAGAGAGACAGAGAGAGAGAGAGAGAGAGATAAAGAGAGACAGGGACTGATTTCCTTTTTGCCTCTCCTCTCAGTCTTTTGTTTAAACAGGCGTCTCTCCAGGAGGCAGTCCCATGGAATAATAACCTTCAATCCTGCTATTTTGTGAATAGTCAAATATTAGCAGCACAGCCATTAGTCATCCTGCTAGGGTTATCAGAGAGGAGGTGACAGCACCGGTTGTGGACCAAGACAACAGAGGTCCACATTGGTTTACATCCCTGCCTCTTTTCTCCTTCCTCTGATATGTTTAGTTGGAGAACGTACAAGGCCTCCATTTGCATATCTCTATAAGAGTGGTAGATAAATAGAATTTGTTTAAACGAGCCCTGTTTGGGAACCGTCTCTCTCCTCCCTCTCTCCTCTCACTCGTTCCCTCGCTCCCTTTCTCTCTGTCATTATCTCACTTGCTTTCTCTCCTGTACTCAGGCCTCTTTCTCCTCCTACTATAAAGTGGTTCTACCCCTCTCCTCCTCCCTCGTCTCCCCTCCCTTGTCCTCCGTCCCTCTCTCACCCCTTCAGTGGAGAGTTGTCTCCTGTCCTCCTCCTTCCGTCTCTCCCTCTCCTCCCTCTGTTCTCCCTTTCCTCTCCCTCTCTCTCCTCCCCTCTCTCTCCCCTCTCCCTCTTTCCTCTGTCTAGACCCTCTCTCTCCCTCCCTCTCCCTACCCCTCTCTCTCCCTCTCCTCCCTCTCTCTCCTCCCTCTCCGTCTCTCCCCTGTCTCCTCCTCCCTCTCTCTCCTCCCTCTAGAGATTACAGTGGATAGTTTTTGATTTCCTCTCTCCTCCCTCAGTCTTTGTTCCCTCCGTCTCTCTCCCTCTCTCCTCCCTCTGTCCTCCCTTTCTCCTGCTCTCTCTCTCCCTCCCTCTCTCCTCCCTCTCTCCTCCCTCACCCCTTTCTCCTCTCTAGATTACAGTGGATAGTGTTTAGGTTGTCTCCAAGACAACAGAGGTCCACTTGGTTCCTCCCTCCGTCTTTTCTCCTTCCTCTCTGTTTCCCTCTCTCCTCCTCCCTCCTTTGTCTCTCTCCCTCCTGTTTGGGAACCCTCCTCCTCCCTCTCTCCTCTCTCTCGTTCCCTCCGTCCCTCTCTCTGTCTTATCCCCCTCTGTCTCTCTCCTCCTACCTTTCCTCCGTCTCTCTCCCCTCACTCCTCCCCTCCTTCTCTCCTCTCCTCCTCGTTCTACCCCTCTCTCTCTCCTCCCTCCGTCTCTCTCCCTCTCTCTCCTCCCTCCGTTCTCCCCTCTCGCTCCTCCCTCGTTCTCCCCTGTCTCCTCCCTCCTCCCTCTCTCCCTCTCTAGATTACAGTGGATAGTGTTTAGTTGTGTCTCCCCTCTCGCTCCTCCCTCCGTCTCTCTCCCTCTCTCCTCCCTCTGTCTCTCCCTCCCTCTCCTCCCTCTCTCTCTCTCCCTCTCTCTCTCCCTCTCCCTCTCCCTTTCCTCCCTCCGATTACAGTGGATCTGTTTCCCTCTGTCTCTCTCCTCTCTCTCCTCCCTCCGTCTCTCTCTCTCCTCCCTCTCTCCTCCCTCCCCTCTTTCCCTCTCTCTCTTACAGTGGATGTCTTTCCCTCTGTCTCCTCCCTCCGTCTCTCTCCCTCTCTCTCCTCCCTCTGTCTCTCTCCCTCTCTCCTCCCTCTGTCTCTCTCCCTCTCTCCTCCCTCTCCCTCTTTCCCTCTCTAGATTACAGTGGATAGTGTTTAGTTGTGTCTCCTCCCTCCGTCTCTCTCCCTCTCTCCTCCCTCCGTCTCTCTCCCTCTCTCTCCTCCCTCTGTCTCTCCCTCTCTCTCCTCCCTCTGTCCTCCCTCTCTCTCCTCCCTCTCTCTCTCCCTCTCTCTCCTCCCTCCGTCTCTCTCCCTCTCTCCTCCCTCTGTCTCTCTCCCTCTCTCCTCCCTCTCCCTCTTTCCCTCTCTAGATTACAGTGGATAGTGTTTAGTTGTGTCTCCTCCCTCTCTCTCTCCTCTCTCCTCCCTCTGTCTCTCTCCTTTCTCCTCCCTCCGTCTCTCTCCCTCTCTCCTCCCTCTGTCTCTCTCTCCTCTCTCCTCCCTCTCCCTCTTTTCCTCTCTAGATTACAGTGGATAGTGTTTAGTTGTGTCTCCTCCCTCCGTCTCTCTCCTCTCTCCTCCCTCCGTTTCTCTCCCTCTCTCCTCCCTCCTCTCTCTCCTCCCTCTCTCCTCCCTCTGTCTCTCTCCATCTCTCCTCCCTCCGTCTCTCTCCCTCTCTCTCCTCCTCCGTCTCTCTCCCTCCCTCTCTCCTCCCTCTGTCTCTCCTCTCTCTCCTCCCTCTGTCTCTCCCTCTCTCTCCTCCCTCCGTCTCTCTCCCCTCTCTCCTCCCTCCGTTTCTCTCCATCTCTCCTCCCTCTCTCCTCCCTCCCTCTCTCCTCCCTCTCTCCTCCCTCTCCCTCTTTTCCTCTCTAGATTACAGTGGATAGTGTTTAGTTGTGTCTCCCCTCTCTCCTCCCTCCGTCTCTCTCCCTCTCTCCTCCCTCCGTCTCTCTCCCTCTCTCTCCTCCCTCCGTCTCTCTCCCTCTCTCCTCCCTCTGTCTCTCCCTCTCTCTCCTCCCTCCGTCTCTCTCCCTCTCTCCTCCCTCCGTCTCTCTCCCTCTCTCCTCCCTCTGTCTCTCCCTCTCTCTCCTCCCTCCGTTTCTCCCTCTCTCTCCCTCTCTCCTCCCTCCCTCTTTTCCTCTCTAGATTACAGTGCATAGTGTTTAGTTGTGTCTCCCCTCTCTCTCTCTCCCTCCGTCTCTCCTCCCTCCGTCTCTCCTCCCTCTCTCTCTCTCCTCCTCCTCCCTCTGTCTCTCCTCCCTCTGTCTCTCCTTTCCTCTTTTCCTCTCTAGATGACAGTGCATAGTGTTTAGTTGTCTCCCCTCTCAGTGTTAGTTCCAGTGTTGAGATGTTACCATGCCTGTTGTACCTGTTCACTCTGCTCAGACACATCAACTGCCTGTCATTCAAACAGCAGGTCTTTCAGCAGCCCATATCTCCAGCAGTGGAACAGGTTTCCCAGAAGGCAACACGTCCACACACTGAAAATGGAGGAGATCCTCTCACTGTACTCTACCTTTTCTGGACTAAAGCTTCTGCTAAGTGGAGTATGTTGTTATATTTATATACCTCTACAGTCCTGTAGTCAGACGTGGTCTCAGGGTCACCGTGGTCTCAGGGTCACCGTAGTCAGACGTGGTCTCAGGGTCACCGTCGTCAGACATAGTCTCAGGGTCAACGTGGTCTCAGGGTCACCGTAGTCAGACGTGGTCTCAGGGTCACCGTCGTCAGACATAGTCTCAGGGTCAACGTGGTCTCAGGGTCACCGTAGTCAGGACGTGGTCTCAGGGTCACCGTAGTCAGACGTGGTCTCAGGGTCACCGTGTTCTCAGGGTCACCGTAGTCAGACGTGGTCTCAGGGTCACCGTAGTCAGACGTGGTCTCAGGGTCACCGTAGTCAGACGTGGTCTCAGGGTCACCGTAGTCAGACGTGGTCTCAGGGTCAACGTGTTCTCAGGGTCACCGTAGTCAGACGGGGTCTCAGGGTCACCGTAGTCAGACGTGGTATCAGGGTCACCGTAGTCAGACGTGGTCTCAGGGTCACCGTAGTCAGACGTGGTCTCAGGGTCACCGTAGTCTCAGGGTCACCGTAGTCAGACGTGGTCTCAGGGTCACCGTAGTCAGACGTGGTCTCAGGGTCACCGTAGTCAGACGTGGTCTCAGGGTCACCGTAGTCAGACGTGGTCTCAGGGTCACCGTAGTCAGACGTGGTCTCAGGGTCACCGTAGTCAGACGTGGTCTCAGGGTCACCGTAGTCAGACGTGGTCTCAGGGTCACCGTAGTCAGACGTGGTCTCAGGGTCACCGTGTTCTCAGGGTCACCGTAGTCAGACGGGGTCTCAGGGTCACCGTAGTCAGACGTGGTATCAGGGTCACCGTAGTCAGACGTGGTCTCAGGGTCACCGTAGTCAGACATGGTCTCAGGGTCACCGTCAGGGTCACCGTAGTCAGACATGGTCTCAGGGTCACCGTAGTCAGACGTGGTCTCAGGGTCACCGTAGTCAGACGTGGTCTCAGGGTCACCGTAGTCTCTCAGGGTCACTGTAGTCTCAGGGTCACCGTAGTCAGACATGGTTTCAGGGTCACCGTAGTCAGACATGGTCTCAGGGTCACCGTAGTCAGACATAGTCTCAGGGTCACTGTAGTCTCAGGGTCACCGTAGTCAGACGTGGTCTCAGGGTCACCGTAGTCAGACGTGGTCTCAGGGTCACCGTAGTCAGACGTGGTCTCAGGGTCACCGTAGTCTCAGGGTCACCGTAGTCAGATGTAGTCTCAGGGTCACCGTAGTCAGATATAGTCTCAGGGTCACCGTAGTCAGATATAGTCTCAGGGTCACCGTAGTCAGATGTAGTCTCAGGGTCACCGTAGTCAGATATAGTCTCAGGGTCACCGTAGTCAGATATAGTCTCAGGGTCACCGTAGTCAGATGTAGTCTCAGGGTCACCGTAGTCAGATATAGTCTCAGGGTCACCGTAGTCAGATATAGTCTCAGGGTCACCGTAGTCAGATATAGTCTCAGGGTCACCGTAGTCAGATGTAGTCTCAGGGTCACCGTAGTCAGATATAGTCTCAGGGTCACCGTAGTCTAACGTGGTCTCAGGGTCACCGTAGTCAGATAAAGTCTCAGGGTCACCGTAGTCTCAGGGTCACCGTAGTCAGATGTAGTCTCAGGGTCAGACGTAGTCTCAGGGTCACCGTAGTCAGATATAGTCTCAGGGTCACCGTAGTCTCAGGGTCACCGTAGTCAGATATAGTCTCGGGGTCACCGTAGTCAGATAAAGTCTCAGGGTCAAAGGTAGTAAGGTTATGAGCATCCCTAACTTCAGGACTCACTGAGAAACAAGGCACTGATTATGGGCCTTGTACTGTATGTGTAAGTAGAGGTTAGATATGGTGTGTACTGTACTATAATATTACTATAATATTACTATAATATAGTAGTACTGTATGTATAAGTAGAGGTTAGATATGGTGTGTACTGTACTATAATATTACTATAATATTACTATAATATAGTAGTACTGTATGTATAAGTAGAGGTTAGATATGGTGTGTACTGTACTATAATATTACTACTACCTCCCTCTCCTATCCCCCCTCTCTCTCCCGCCCTCTCTCTTTCTCCCTTCCTCTCCTATCCCTCTCTCTCCCTCTCTCTCTCTCACCCTCCCTCCCTCTCCCTCCCTCTCTCACCCTCCTTCTCTAATCCACCTCTGTCTCTCCCACCCTCTCTCTCTCCCTCGCTCTCCTATCCTCCTCTCTCCCTCCCTCTCCTATCCCCTATCTCTCTCTCCCTCGCTCTCCTATCCTCCTCCCTCCCTCTCCTATCCCCTATCTCTCTCTCTCGCTCTCTCTCTCCCTCCCTCTCCTATCCCCTCCCTCCCTCCTCTCTCTCTCTCTCTCTCTCCTCCCTCCCCCCCTCTCTCCTACCCCCTCTCTCTCTCCTACCCCCCCTCTCTCTCTCCCCTCTCCTACCCACCTCTCTCTCTCCTACCCCCCTCTCTCTCCCCTCCCTCCCGTTCCCCTCCTCTATGAGGGGTCCATCCTCAGTGTTTATAATAGCCCAGCATGTCATCCTGTCACCTCTAAACCACTGCCATGATTGCTGAAGTTGTTGTGGAGGAGAGAAAAAAACATAATTTCTTCTTCTTTTTTGGTGCCAAATTACAGTTCTGAAATAACAGTGGGACTTGAGCTCCAAGGGTTACCAAGGAGACTGGCATGATTTTAGAGGCTGCCCCAAGGGTTACCAAGGGAGACCGGCATGGTTTTAGAGGCTGCCCCAAGGGTTACCAAGGGAGACCGGCATGGTTTTAGAGGCTGCCCCAAGGGTTACCGGCATGGTTTTAGACTGCCCCAAGGGTTACCAAGGGAGACCGGCATGGTTTTAAAGACTGCCCCAAGGGTTACCAAGGGAGACCGGCATGGTTTTAGACTGCCCCAAGGGTTACCAAGGGAGACCGGCATGGTTTTAGAGGCTGCCCCAAGGGTTACCAAGGGAGACCGGCATGGTTTTAGACTGCCCCAAGGGTTACCAAGGGAGACCGGCATGGTTTTAAAGACTGCCCCAAGGGTTACCAAGGGAGACCGGCATGGTTTTAGAGACTGCCCAGGGGTTACCAAGGGAGACCGGCATGGTTTTAGTGACTGCCCCAAGGGTTACCAAGGGAGACCGGCAAGGTTTTAGAGACTGCCCCAAGGGTTACCAAGGGAGACCGGCAAGGTTTTAGAGACTGCCCCAAGGGTTACCAAGGGAGACCGGCATGGTTTTAGAGACTGCCCCAAGGGTTACCAAGGGTTACCGGCATGGTTTTAGAGACTTCCTTGTTTTAGAGAATGCCTTGTTTTAGGGCTTATAGACGTTGTGATCATAGAGGGCCTTCACCATGTGCTCAGACACCTTGATTTATTCCACATTTAGTTGTTTTACAGCCAGAATTCAAAATATATATATTTTTCACTTATCTACACACAATACCCCATAATGGAACAAGTATAAAACATGTTTTTAGAAATGTTAGTAAATGTATTGAAAATGAAATACAGAAATACCTAATTTACATAAGTATTTCCACCCTGGAGTCAATACGACAGCGATTACAGCTGAGAGTCTTTAAGGTCTTTGCACATCTGGATTGTACAATATTTGCCCATTATTCTTTTCAAAAATGATTTAAGCTCAAATTGGTTGTTGATCATTGCTAGGAAACCATTTTCAAGTCTTGCCATAGATTTAAAGTTGATTTAAGTCAAAACTGTAACTTGGCCACTCAGGAACATTCACTGTCTTCTTGGTAAGCAACTCCAGTGTAGATATGACCTGTTTTTTGGGGGTTATTGTCCTGCTGAAAGGTGAATTCATCTCCCTGTGTCTGGTGAAAAGCAGGCTGAACCAGATTTTCCTCTAGGATTTTGCCGGCTTCAGCCAGTTTATTTTTTTTATCCTGAAAAACTCCCCAGTCCTGAATGATTACAAGCATACACATAACATGATGCAGCCACCACTATGCTTGGAAATATGGAGAGTTGTACTCAATAATGTGTTGTATTGTATTTTCCCCCAAACAAAACACTTTGTATTCAGGACAAAAAAGTGAATTGCTTTGCCACATTAGTGCCTTGCTGCAAACAGGATGCATGTTTTGGAATATTTTTATTTTGTACAGACTTCCTCCTTTTCATTCTGTGAATTAGGTTAATATTGTGGAGTAACGACAATGTTGTTGATCCATCCTCAGTGTTCTCCTATCACAGCCATTAAACTCTGTGTCTGTTTTGAAAATCACCATTGGCTTCATGGTGAAATCCCTGAGCGGTTTCCTTGCTCTCCGGCAACTGAGTTAGGAAGGACGCCTGTATCTTTATAGTGACTCAGTGTGTTGATACCCCATCCAAAGTGTAATTAATAACTTCACCATGATGCTCAAAGGGATATTCAATGTCTGTTTGTTTTTTATGCCATCTACCAATCGGTGCCCTTCTTTGCGAGGCATTGGAAAACCTCCCTGGTCTTTGTGGTTGAATCTGTGTTTAAATTCACTTCCTCAACTGAGGGAGATTGTATGTCATTAAAAAAAAAAATCATGTTTTAAACACTATTATTTCACACAGAGTGAGTCCATGCAATTTACGTGAATTGTTAATCACATTTTTTACTCCTGAACTTATTTAAGGCCATAACAAATGGATTGAATACTTATTAACTAGAGACAGCGATTTATTTATTTTAAAATCATTTGTAAAAATTTCTATTAAAAAAAAACGTAATTCCACTTTGACATGATTGGGGTATCGTGTGTCGGTCAGTGACGACAACAATCTACATGTTAATCCAGTTTCAATTGGAGCTGTAACACAACTTAATGTGGAATAAGTCAAGGGGCGTAAATACTTTCTGTTGTGTGTCGACAATCTGGATTTAATCAGACACCTGTTTCTTCTCTCCTTCCCGAACTCAGGGTGTGAGATTTACTGTCTACATACATTAACACTGTGGGATGGAAATGAAACTGAGCAGGAGGGGAGACACACACACACACACACACACACACACACACACACACACACATACACTAACACACACACACACACACACACACACACACACACACACTAACACACACACACATACACTACACACACACACACACACACACACACACACACACACACACACACACACACACACACACACACACACACACACACACACACATACACAACACACACACACACACACACACACACACACACACACACACACACACACACACACACACACACACACACACACACACACATACACACACACACACTAACACACACACACACACACACACACACACACACACACATACACACTAACACACACACGCATACAGACACACTAACACACACGCATACACACACACACACACACACACAAGGAGGGGGCTGGTATAGTAGTATAAACCAAAGCAATTAGAAAGAGGTAGTGTCTCTCTAGGGGACTGTCTGAACGGCTGTTACCGAGAGTAAAGGTTAGCCCGGCGACCAGCCCTCCAATCAGATCACTCATTTGGAGAAATGCATGTGTTGGAGGGGGAAAAAAACAACTTCTACGGGCAGCCGGAGATGTGTGATATGAATAAAGAGATTCAACAGATGCTGGGTGTGTGGATTTGTTTTCTGGCAGTAAACAGTGAATGTGTGTAGGTTGGAGGATGGTTGATGTGAAGACCTCATGGTGTTTTCTCTGTTATGAATGGGATATGTTGTGGTTAAATATGCAGGAGATTTTACACTTCTTCTGTCTATCCAGACAATCTACATAACAGGTGGTTTGGGACTGAAAGGAACGACACAACATTACTATAACGTTTGTTTACCATGAAAGAGTTGACCTGATGTTTTGACATGCTGATATCGTTTGATGTCTATTTTAACCTTTTAAAGGGATAAACAAATCCCATTGAAGCAACATTACTTCTGAAACATGAGGATTTGAAGCTAAATTTGTTTACTAAAAGTCTTCCGATGACAAGAACAACAACAGCTTAAACCAGCGGTTCATCAACTAGATTCAGGACACGGGCCCCGAAAAACATACAAAAATCATTTGTACACTGCAAATTGGCCGGCCGTAAAGCCCAAACACTATTTGACTAAAAACATGATCGTTTCAAACCTTCATCACATTGGGATTCGATCACATCACGCCCCTCTTTTTTTTTGCGTGTGAATATTTGGGAACACATCCCCTAAATGAAGATCCCGTTGAGATGATTTCACTGTGATTTTTACCCTCTTAAGTGTCCGACAACGTTTTCTGAGCGGACAATACTAAAATTACAATAAGACAATCTTCAAGGTACAGTATATATTGAACTAGTATAAATGACCAATGAGTGTCTGGACATCCTCCCAGACTGTAGCTTTAGGTTCAGTTGAGGAGGTTATTTTCGAGGCCAGTCCTTTGAAAAAGGGTTCAAGATTAGTTGGTTAAATGTTTGTCCTATAGAAGAACCAGTTAGGGTCCTAAAACCCTAGAACCAGGGTCATGGTTCGTAACGTTGTCCTATAGAAGAACCAGTTAGGGTCCTAAAACCCTCAAACCAGAGTCGTGGTTCGTAACGTTGTCCTATAGAAGAACCAGTTAGGGTCCTAAAACCCTAGAACCAGGGTCATGGTTCGTAACGTTGTCCTATAGAAGAACCAGTTAGGGTCCTAAAACCCTCGAACCAGAGTCATGGTTCGTAACGTTGTCCTATAGAAGAACCAGTTAGGGTTCTAAAACCCCTAGAACCAGAGTCGTGGTTCGTAATGTTGTCCTATAGAAGAACCAGTTAGGGTCCTAAAACCCTAGAACCAGAGTCATGGTTCGTAACAATGTCCTATAGAAGAACCAGTTAGGGTCCTAAAACCCTAGAACCAGGGTCATGGTTCGTAATGTTGTCCTATATAAGAACCAGTTAGGGTCCTAAAACCCTCCAACCAGAGTCATGGTTCGTAACGTTGTCCTATAGAAGAACCAGTTAGGGTCCTAAACCCCTAGAACCAGAGTCATGGTTCATAACGTTGTCCTATAGAAGAACCAGTTAGGGTCCTAAAACCCTAGAACCAGGGTCATGGTTCGTAACGTTGTCCTATAGAAGAACCAGTTAGGGTCCTAAAACCCTAGAACCAGAGTCGTGGTTCGTAACGTTGTCCTATAGAAGAACCAGTTAGGGTCCTAAAACCCTAGAACCAGGGTCATGGTTCGTAACGTTGTCCTATAGAAGAACCAGTTAGGGTCCTAAAACCCTAGAACCAGAGTCGTGGTTCGTAACGTTGTCCTATAGAAGAACCAGTTAGGGTCCTAAAACCCTAGAACCAGAGTCGTGGTTCGTAATGTTGTCCTATAGAAGAACCAGTTAGGGTCCTAAAACCCTAGAACCAGGGTCATGGTTCGTAACGTTGTCCTATAGAAGAACCAGTTAGCGTCCTAAAACCCTAGAACCGGGGTCATGGTTCGTAACCTTGTCCTATAGAAGAACCAGTTAGGGTCCTAAAACCCTAGAACCAGGGTCATGGTTCGTAACGTTGTCCTATAGAAGAACCAGTTAGGGTCCTAAAACCCTCGAACCAGAGTCATGGTTCGTAACGTTGTCCTATAGAAGAACCAGTTAGGGTCCTAAAACCCTCGAACCAGGGTCATGGTTGTCCTATAGAAAACCAGTTAGTCCTATAGAAGAACCAGTTAGGGTCCTAAAACCCTCGAACCAGAGTCATGGTTCGTAACGTTGTCCTATAGAAGAACCAGTTAGGGTCCTAAAACCCTAGAACCAGAGTCATGGTTCGTAACGTTGTCCTATAGAAGAACCAGTTAGGGTCCTAAAACCCTCGAACCAGAGTCGTGGTTCGTAACGTTGTCCTATAGAAGAACCAGTTAGCGTCCTAAAACCCTAGAACCAGAGTCATGGTTCGTAACGTTGTCCTATAGAAGAACCAGTTAGGGTCCTAAAACCCTCGAACCAGAGTCGTGGTTCGTAACGTTGTCCTATAGAAGAACCAGTTAGGGTCCTAAAACCCTAGAACCAGAGTCATGGTTCGTAACGTTGTCCTTGTCCTAATAACATGAAGCATTAGGGGGCATATGTGCTGATTTTAACGTCTGTTCGACAGTTCTTTAGAGAGGCCTGTATGTATAAGTCTCATAGTGTGGTGCTCAGGCAGGAGGTTAGTTGATTGGTCGGTTGGTGTATTGGTTAAGTCTTTCAGGATGTGGCTTTAAATTCAGTTGGGTATTTTATTATTACGGTCAGCCCTTTAGATGTATCAGAGGCTTGGACCACCCAAACTCAATTAGAGTTTTAGTCGGAATGTGTGTGTGTGTGTTAACGTGTGTGTGTGTGTGTTAACGTGTGTGTGTGAGCGTGTGTGCGCGTGTGTGCGTGTGTGTCCTCAGATGTACCAGAGGGAGATCAGGGTGGCCAGGCAGCAGACTACTGCTGTTGGTATCATCATCCTCATGAAGCCTGTTTGGCACCGGGGACCAATCATTTGCCTCATTTATCTCCTTTCATTAATATGTTCAGCGATGGCCTCAACTCACAAGTGGGAGAAAAATAAAAAATATATATTTTTAAACGATCTTCCAAATCTGTATTCCCTCAGTGTTTCCTCCCTGTGATCTGTCTCCAATTATCACATGGTGACGAGGAGAAGAAGTCCTGGGTGGATGTGTGTGTGTGTGTGTGTGTGTGTGTGTGTGTGTGTGTGTGTGTGTGTGTGTGTGTGTGTGTGTGTGTGTGTCTAAAACAGGGATAATAATAATTGTTCTCTAGCCAGTTTGAAGTCCTAGCGGCAGCCCTAGTAGTAGTTTGGTAATTATCTTAGCTGGGCTGTGGACGGATGTGGGTGAATGTAGTGGGCTGTGGGTGAATGTAGTGGGCGACTGGTGGGCTCTGGGTGAATGTAGTGGGCGACTGTGGGTGAATGTAGTGGGGGAATGGTTGGCTGTGGACGACTGGTTGGCTGTGGACGACTGTGGGTGACTGTAGTGGGCGACTGGTGAACTGTGGACCACTGTGGTGGACTGTGGGTGAATGTAGTGGGCGACTGGTGAGCTGTGGACCACTGTGGTGGACTGTGGGTGAATGTAGTGGGCGACTGTGTGTGAATGTAGTGGGTGACTGGTGGGCTGTGGGTGAATGTAGTGGGCGACTGGTGGGCTGTGGGTGAATGTAGTGGGTGACTGGTGGACTGTGGGTGAATGTAGTGGGCGACTGGTGGACTGTGTGTGAATGTGGTGGGCGACTGGTTGGCTGTGGACGACTGGTTGGCTGTGGTGGGTAACTGGTGGGCTGTGGTGGGTAACTGGTGGACTGTGGTCGGGTGTGGTGGGTAACTGGTGGGCTGTGGGTGAGTGGTGGGCTGTGGTGGGCTGTGGTTGGGTGTGGTGGGTAACTGGTGGACTGTGGTCGGGTGTGGTGGGCGTGGTCGGGTGTGGTGGGTAACTGGTGAACTGTGGTTGGCTTTGGATGACTGTGGATGACTGTGGGTGACTGTGGATGACTGTGGGTGACTGTGGATGACTGTGGGTGACTGTGGGTGACTAGGGATGACTGTGGGTGACTGGATGACTGTGGATGACTGTGGGTGACTGTGGATGACTGTGGGTAACCGTGGGTGACTGTGTGGGTGACTGTGGTGGGTGACTGTGGGTGACTGGTGGACCAACACTGCTTTGTTATAGTCAGTCAGAGAAAGGATATTTAAAATACAGCTGTCAGCTGTTAAGTAGAGTTTTATTGTTACGCCTCTCTATGTTAGTTTATTAGGGACGTGTTACCATAGCGATAAACCCTGGCGGTGGGTGGCTCGGTGCTGGGTTGGCTAGATGGATGAAGGCTAGGCCCTGCAGGCTGCTGTGGTGATTGAGGGCTCAATAAATGCCGGTTATTTCCAGTGTCTCTGTGTGAAATCAGATGTAATGACGGGACAGATTACACATGAAAATACTGCAGGTGTTTCTGGGATATTTAATAATATATTCTCTATATAGTCCACTAGTCTATTCTCTATATAGTCTATTCTCTATATAGTCCACTAGTCTATTCTCTATATAGTCCACTAGTCTATTCTCTATATAGTCTATTCTCTATATAGTCCACTAGTCTATTCTCTATATAGTACACTAGTCTATTCTCTATATAGTACACTAGTCTATTATCTATATAGTCCACTAGTCTATTCTCTATATAGTACACTAGTCTATTCTCTATATAGTACACTAGTCTATTCTCTATATAGTACACTAGTCTATTCTCTATATAGTACACTAGTCTATTCTCTATATAGTACACTAGTCTATTCTCTATATAGTCCACTAGTCTATTCTCTATATAGTACACTAGTCTATTCTCTATATAGTACACTAGTCTATTCTCTATATAGTACACTAGTCTATTCTCTATATAGTCCACTAGTCTATTCTCTATATAGTACACTAGTCTATTCTCTATATAGTACACTAGTCTATTCTCTATATAGTCCACTAGTCTATTCTCTATATAGTCTATTCTCTATATAGTACACTAGTCTATTCTCTATATAGTACACTAGTCTATTCTCTATATAGTACACTAGTCTATTCTCTATATAGTACACTAGTCTATTCTCTATATAGTCCACTAGTCTATTCTCTATATAGTACACCAGTCTATTCTCTATATAGTCCACTAGTCTATTCTCTATATAGTCCACTAGTCTATTCTCTATATAGTACACCAGTCTATTCTCTATATAGTACACTAGTCTATTCTCTATATAGTCTATTCTCTATATAGTACACTAGTCTATTCTCTATATAGTACACTAGTCTATTCTCTATATAGTACACTAGTCTATTCTCTATATAGTCCACTAGTCTATTCTCTATATAGTACACTAGTCTATTCTCTATATAGTACACTAGTCTATTCTCTATATAGTACACTAGTCTATTCTCTATATAGTACACTAGTCTATTCTCTATATAGTCCACTAGTCTATTCTCTATATAGTCCACTAGTCTATTCTCTATATAGTACACTAGTCTATTCTCTATATAGTCTATTCTCTATATAGTACACTAGTCTATTCTCTATATAGTACACTAGTCTATTCTCTATATAGTACACTAGTCTATTCTCTATATAGTACACTAGTCTATTCTCTATATAGTCCACTAGTCTATTCTCTATATAGTACACTAGTCTATTCTCTATATAGTACACTAGTCTATTCTCTATATAGTACACTAGTCTATTCTCTATATAGTCTATTCTCTATATAGTACACTAGTCTATTCTCTATATAGTCCACTAGTCTATTCTCTATATAGTCCACTAGTCTATTCTCTATATAGTACACTAGTCTATTCTCTATATAGTCACTAGTCTATTCTCTATATAGTCTATTCTCTATATAGTACACTAGTCTATTCTCTATATAGTCCACTAGTCTATTCTCTATATAGTCTATTCTCTATATAGTACACTAGTCTATTCTCTATATAGTACACTAGTCTATTCTCTATATAGTACACCAGTCTATTCTCTATATAATCCACTAGTCTATTCTCTATATAGTACACTAGTCTATTCTCTATATAGTCCACTAGTCTATTCTCTATATAGTACACTAGTCTATTCTCTATATAGTACACTAGTCTATTCTCTATATAGTACACTAGTCTATTCTCTATATAGTCCACTAGTCTATTCTCTATATAGTACACTAGTCTATTCTCTATATAGTCTATTCTCTATATAGTACACTAGTCTATTCTCTATATAGTCCACTAGTCTATTCTCTATATAGTACACTAGTCTATTCTCTATATAGTACACTAGTCTATTCTCTATATAGTACACTAGTCTATTCTCTATATAGTCTATTCTCTATATAGTACACTAGTCTATTCTCTATATAGTCCACTAGTCTATTCTCTATATAGTACACTAGTCTATTCTCTATATAGTACACTAGTCTATTCTCTATATAGTCCACTAGTCTATTCTCTATATAGTACACTAGTCTATTCTCTATATAGTACACTAGTCTATTCTATATATAGTCCACTAGTCTATTCTCTATATAGTACACTAGTCTATTCTCTATATAGTACACTAGTCTATTCTCTATATAGTCCACTAGTCTATTCTCTATATAGTATATTCTCTATATAGTACACTAGTCTATTCTCTATATAGTACACTAGTCTATTCTCTATATAGTCCACTAGTCTATTCTCTATATAGTACACTAGTCTATTCTCTATATAGTCCACTAGTCTATTCTCTATATAGTACACTAGTCTATTCTCTATATAATACACTAGTCTATTCTCTATATAGTCCAGTAGTCTAGTCTCTACAAAGTACACTAGTATATTCTCTATATAGTACACTAGTCTATTCTCTATATAGTACACTAGTCTATTCTCTATATAGTCTATTCTCTATATAGTACACTAGTCTATTCTCTATATAGTCCACTAGTCTATTCTCTATATAGTACACTAGTCTATTCTCTATATAGTACACTAGTCTATTCTCTATATAGTCCACTAGTCTATTCTCTATATAGTACACTAGTCTATTCTCTATATAGTACACTAGTCTATTCTCTATATAGTCCACTAGTCTATTCTCTACAAAGTACACTAGTATATTCTCTATATAGTACACTAGTCTATTCTCTATATAGTCCACTAGTCTATTCTCTATATAGTCTATTCTCTATATAGTACACTAGTCTATTCTCTATATAGTCCACTAGTCTATTCTCTATATAGTACACTAGTCTATTCTCTATATAGTACACTAGTCTATTCTCTATATAGTCCACTAGTCTATTCTCTATATATATTCTCTATATAGTACACTAGTCTATTCTCTATATAGTCCACTAGTCTATTCTCTATATAGTATATTCTCTATATAGTACACTAGTCTATTCTCTATATAGTCCACTAGTCTATTCTCTATATAGTACACTAGTCTATTCTCTATATAGTACACTAGTCTATTCTCTATATAGTACACTAGTCTATTCTCTATATAATCCACTAGTCTATTCTCTATATAGTATATTCCAGTAGTCTAGTCTCTACAATAGTACACTAGTCTATTCTCTATATAGTACACTAGTCTATTCTCTATATAGTACTAGTCTATTCTCTATATAGTCCACTAGTCTATTCTCTATATAGTCCACTAGTCTATTCTCTATATAGTCTATTCTCTATATAGTACACTAGTCTATTGTCTATATAGTACACTAGTCTATTCTCTATATAGTCCACTAGTCTATTCTCTATATAGTACACTAGTCTATTCTCTATATAGTCCACTAGTCTATTCTCTATATAGTACACTAGTCTATTCTCTATATAATCCACTAGTCTATTCTCTATATAGTACAGTAGTCTAGTCTCTACAAAGTACACTAGTCTATTCTCTATATAGTACACTAGTCTATTCTCTATATAATACACTAGTCTATTCTCTATATAGTCCACTAGTCTATTCTAGTCTATTCTCTATATAGTCCACTAGTCTATTCTCTATATAGTCTATTCTCTATATAGTACACTAGTCTATTCTCTATGTAGTCCACTAGTCTATTCTATCTATTCTCTATATAGTACACTAGTCTATTCTCTATATAGTCTAGTCTATTCTCTATATAGTACACTAGTCTATTCTCTATATAGTCTATTCTCTATATAGTACACTAGTCTATTCTCTATATAGTCTATTCTCTATATAGTACACTAGTCTATTCTCTATATACAGTGCCTTGCGAAAGTATTCGGCCCCCTTGAACTTTGCGACCTTTTGCCACATTTCAGGCTTCAAACATAAATATATAAAACTGTATGTTTTTGTGAAGAATCAACAACAAGTGGGACACAATCATGAAGTGGAACGACATTTATTGGATATTTCAAACTTTTTTAACAAATCAAAAACTGAAAAATTGGGCGTGCAAAATTATTCAGCCCCCTTAAGTTAATACTTTGTAGCGCCACCTTTTGCTGCGATTACAGCTGTAAGTCGCTTGGGGAATGTCTCTATCAGTTTTGCACATCGAGAGACTGAATTTTTTTCCCATTCCTCCTTGCAAAACAGGTTGAGCTCAGTGAGGTTGGATGGAGAGCATTTGTGAACAGCAGTTTTCAGTTCTTTCCACAGATTCTCGATTGGATTCAGGTCTGGACTTTGACTTTGACTTATATCAGCTGGTCTAATGACCTAAACATAGTAACTATTGGATGGTGGTGGTTATATCAGCTGGTCTAATGACCTGTACATAGTAACTATTGGATGGTGGTGGTTATATCAGCTGGTCTAATGACCTGTACATAGTAACTATTGGATGGTGGTGGTTATATCAGCTGGTCTAATGACCTAAACATAGTAACTATTGGATGGTGGTGGTTATATCAGCTGGTCTAATGACCTAAACATAGTAACTATTGGATGGTGGTGGTTATATCAGCTGGTCTAATGACCTAAACATAGTAACTATTGGATGGTGGTGGTTATATCAGCTGGTCTAATGACCTGTACATAGTAACTATTGGATGGTGGTGGTTATATCAGCTGGTCTAATGACCTGTACATAGTAACTATTGGATGGTGGTGGTTATATCAGCTGGTCTAATGACCTGTACATAGTAACTATTGGATGGTGGTGGTTATATCAGCTGGTCTAATGACCTAAACATAGTAACTATTGGATGGTGGTGGTTATATCAGCTGGTCTAATGACCTAAACATAGTAACTATTGGATGGTGGTGGTTATATCAGCTGGTCTAATGACCTGTACATAGTAACTATTGGATGGTGGTGGTTATATCAGCTGGTCTAATGACCTGTACATAGTAACTATTGGATGGTGGTGGTTATATCAGCTGGTCTAATGACCTGTACATAGTAACTATTGGATGGTGGTGGTTATATCAGCTGGTCTAATGACCTGTACATAGTAACTATTGGATGGTGGTGGTTATATCAGCTGGTCTAATGACCTAAACATAGTAACTATTGGATGGTGGTGGTTATATCAGCTGGTCTAATGACCTGTACATAGTAACTATTGGATGGTTGTGGTTATATCAGCTGGTCTAATGACCTAAACATAGTAACTATTGGATGGTTGTGGTTATATCAGCTGGACTAATGACCTGTACATAGTAACTATTGGATGGTGGTGGTTATATCAGCTGGTCTAATGACCTAAACATAGTAACTATTGGATGGTGGTGGTTATATCAGCTGGTCTAATGACCTAAACATAGTAACTATTGGATGGTGGTGGTTATATCAGCTGGTCTAATGACCTAAACATAGTAACTATTGGATGGTGGTGGTTATATCAGCTGGTCTAATGACCTAAACATAGTAACTATTGGATGGTTGTGGTTATATCAGCTGGTCTAATGACCTAAACATAGTAACTATTGGATGGTGGTGGTTATATCAGCTGGTCTAATGACCTAAACATAGTAACTATTGGATGGTGGTGGTTATATCAGCTGGTCTAATGACCTAAACATAGTAACTATTGGATGGTGGTGGTTATATCAGCTGGTCTAATGACCTAAACATAGTAACTATTGGATGGTGGTGGTTATATCAGCTGGACTAATGACCTAAACATAGTAACTATTGGATGGTGGTGGTTATATCAGCTGGTCTAATGACCTAAACATAGTAACTATTGGATGGTGGTGGTTATATCAGCTGGTCTAATGACCTAAACATAGTAACTATTGGATGGTGGTGGTTATATCAGCTGGTCTAATGACCTAAACATAGTAACTATTGGATGGTGGTGGTTATATCAGCTGGTCTAATGACCTGTACATAGTAACTATTGGATGGTGGTGGTTATATCAGCTGGTCTAATGACCTAAACATAGTAACTATTGGATGGTGGTGGTTATATCAGCTGGTCTAATGACCTGTACATAGTAACTATTGGATGGTGGTGGTTATATCAGCTGGTCTAATGACCTAAACATAGTAACTATTGGATGGTGGTGGTTATATCAGCTGGTCTAATGACCTAAACATAGTAACTATTGGATGGTGGTGGTTATATCAGCTGGTCTAATGACCTAAACATAGTAACTATTGGATGGTGGTGGTTATATCAGCTGGTCTAATGACCTAAACATAGTAACTATTGGATGGTGGTGGTTATATCAGCTGGTCTAATGACCTAAACATAGTAACTATTGGATGGTGGTGGTTATATCAGCTGGTCTAATGACCTGTACATAGTAACTATTGGATGGTGGTGGTTATATCAGCTGGTCTAATGACCTAAACATAGTAACTATTGGATGGTTGTGGTTATATCAGCTGGTCTAATGACCTAAACATAGTAACTATTGGATGGTTGTGGTTATATCAGCTGGACTAATGACCTGTACATAGTAACTATTGGATGGTGGTGGTTATATCAGCTGGTCTAATGACCTAAACATAGTAACTATTGGATGGTGGTGGTTATATCAGCTGGTCTAATGACCTAAACATAGTAACTATTGGATGGTGGTGGTTATATCAGCTGGTCTAATGACCTGTACATAGTAACTATTGGATGGTGGTGGTTATATCAGCTGGTCTAATGACCTAAACATAGTAACTATTGGATGGTGGTGGTTATATCAGCTGGTCTAATGACCTAAACATAGTAACTATTGGATGGTGGTGGTTATATCAGCTGGTCTAATGACCTACACATAGTAACTATTGGATGGTGGTGGTTATATCAGCTGGTCTAATGACCTACACATAGTAACTATTGGATGGTGGTGGTTATATCAGCTGGTCTAATGACCTGTACATAGTAACTATTGGATGGTGGTGGTTATATCAGCTGGTCTAATGACCTAAACATAGTAACTATTGGATTGTTGTGGTTATATCAGCTGGTCTAATGACCTGAACATAGTAACTATTGGATGGTTGTGGTTATATCAGCTGGTCTAATGACCTAAACATAGTCACTATTGGATGGTGGTGGTTATATCAGCTGGTCTAATGACCTAAACATAGTAACTATTGGATGGTGGTGGTTATATCAGCTGGTCTAATGACCTATACATAGTAACTATTGGATGGTGGTGGTTATATCAGCTGGTCTAATGACCTAAACATAGTAACTATTGGATGGTGGTGGTTATATCAGCTGGTCTAATGACCTAAACATAGTAACTATTGGATGGTGGTGGTTATATCAGAGGAGCCTGGTTGGTTGGTGTCCTTATGGAGCTGCTGTTGCATTTCTCCAAACTCTGTCAGAGTCCTTGAACGAGGCGAGCTGTGCCACTTTGTCAGGAGGTGAGGGGGAGGTGAGAGGGGAGGGAAGAGAGCTGTGGAGAGAGAGAGGGGAGAGGAGAATGGGAGGGTTATTGATGCACAGTGGAGTACTAGTGGTTGGGAGGTAGATCTCTGACAGAGAGGTATGAGGAGATATCAGTGTCAGACAGAGGTGGGCTGGGGAGAGGGAGAGGAGCTGTGGAGAGGGAGGGGAGCTGGGGAGAGGGGGTAGGGGATACAGACAGGAAGAGTAGGGATACAGACAGGAAGCAGTAACACACCTATACAGACAGGAAGCAGTAACACACCTATACAGACAGGAAGCAGTAACACACCTATACAGACAGGAAGCAGTAACACACCTATACAGACAGGAAGCAGTAACACACCTATACAGACGTGTTGTGTTTGGCTCGACGGCCGTCCCACAGTATTAAAGGATATTTTGTCTTGCGCAGACTCAGACACGGAGGTTAAAACCTTGACAGTCCCTGGTTATGTTCCGTGTACAATGACGATCGCCACGTTTATTTATTAGAATACCGCCAGTGAAGGTATTGAGTTTTGAGAGACGCTTGCAGCCTCTGACTAAACACATATAATTCTGTCTGATTCTGAAATGGATTTGTGTTAAAAGGCCAAGAGCTTTTTTTCTCTCCTTTTATAATCATTTCCTGGAGAAATCAAAGGGTTTTTTCTGCCACTCAAGCCCTGTGTGTGTGTGTGTGTGTGTGTGTGTGTGTGTGTGTGTGTGTGTGTGTGTGTGTGTGTGTGTGTGTGTGTGTGTGTGTGTGTGTGTGTGTGTGTGTGTGTGTGTGTGTGTGTGTGTGTGTGTTAACCATAGGAGGTACCACCCCTCCTTCAGTTCTTTTCACCGTGGCTCCATAATGGCTTGTTGATTGATTCCATTCACAGGTTTAAGGGAGAGAGAAGGAGAAGGAGACCAGTCAGACTGAGGGGAGAGAGGGAGGGAGGGAGGGGAGGGAGAGCGAGCAGCACTAAGCAGTCAGACTGAGGGGAGAGAGGGAGGGGGGGAGAGAGAGGGAGGGAAGGAGAGCGAGCAGCACTAAGCAGTCAGACTGAGGGGAGAGAGGGAGGGAGAGAGAGGAGGGAGAGCGCAGCACTAAGCAGTCAGACTGAGGGGAGAGAGGAGAGAGAGAAGGAGAGCGAGCAGCACTAAGCAGTCAGACTGAGGGAGAGGGAGAGAGGGAGCAGCACTAAGCAGTCAGACTGAGGGGAGAGAGGGGAGGAGAGCGAGCAGCACTAAGCAGTCAGACTGAGGGGAGGGAGGGGGAGGGAGAGAGAGAAGGAGAGCGAGCAGCACTAAGCAGTCAGACTGAGGGGAGAGGGGAGGGAGGAGAGAGAGAGAGAGAGAGGAGGAGAGCGAGCAGCACTAAGCAGTCAGACTGAGGGGAGAGAGGGAGGGAGAGAGAGAGAGGGAGAGCGAGCAGCACTAAGCAGTCAGACTGAGGGGAGAGAGAGAGAGAGAAGGAGAGCGAGCAGCACTAAGCAGTCAGACTGAGGGGAGAGAGGGAGAGAGAGAGGAGACCGAGCAGCACTAAGCAGTCAGACTGAGGGGAGAGGGAGGGAGAGCGAGCAGCACTAAGCAGTCAGACTGAGGGGAGGGAGGGGGAGGGGAGAGAGAGAGAGAGAAGGAGAGCGAGCAGCACTAAGCAGTCAGACTGAGGGGAGAGAGGGAGGGAGGAGAGCAGAGAAGAGTCAGACTGAGGGGAGAGAGGAGAGCAGGGCAGTCAGACTGAGGGGAGAGAGAGAGAGGAGAGCGAGCAGCACTGAGCAGTCAGACTGAGGGGAGGGAGAGGGAGGGAGGGAGAGGGAGGGAGAGCGAGCAGCACTAAGCAGTCAGACTGAGGGGAGAGAGAGAGGAGAGAGAGAGAGACTAAGCAGTCAGAGAGCAGACTAAGGGGAGGGAGAGAGAGAGAGAGAGAGAGAGAGAGAGAGAGAGAGAGAGAGAGAGAGAGAGAGAGAGAGAGAGAGAGAGAGAGAGAGAGAGAGAGAGAGAGAGAGAGAGAGAGAGAGAGAGAGAGAGAGAGGGAGAGAGAGAGAGGAGAGAGAGAGAGAGACGAGAGAGAGAGACGGGAGAGAGAGAGAAGGAGAGCAGAGCAGCACTAAGCAGTCAGACTGAGTTAACAATCGTCCTTCTCTTTTTGGGGCCTTTATTAATGTGTATTCAGATTGACACCTGAATGCTCTCGCTCGCTCCAGAACCACAAAGAAGACCATAACGTCCACACAGCACAGCTCTCTCCCTTCTTACTAAACGGTCCTCTGACCATTAAAACGGCTTCTAATCTGACAAAAATACATGTATTTAAATGTAAAGCAGAACCTTGTGGACTTTGTGTTTACTATATACAAATAAAATCCTCATCAGAATGATGTCATACCGGTTAACTAAATCCTCATCAAAATGTATACTAAATCCTCATCAGAATGATTCCATACCGGTTAACTAAATCCCCATCAGAATGTATACTAAATCCTCATCAGAATGATTCCATACCGGTTAACTAAATCCTCATCAGAATGATTCCATACTATACTAAATCCTCATCAGAATGATTCCATAAACTAAATCCTCATCAGAATGTATACTAAATCCTCATCAGAATGATGTAATACCGGTATACTAAATCCTCATCAGAATGATGTCATACCAGTATACTAAATCCTCATCAGAATGATGTCATACCGTATACTAAATCCTCATCAGAATGATGTCATACCGGTATACTAAATCCTCATCAGAATGATATAATACCAGTATACTAAATCCTCATCAGAATGATATAATACCGGTATACTAAATCCTCATCAGAATGATGTAATACCGGTATACTAAATACTCATCAGAATGATGTAATACCGGTATACTAAATCCTCATCAGAATGATGTAATACCGGTATACTAAATCCTCATCAGAATGATATAATACCAGTATACTAAATCCTCATCAGAATGATATAATACCGGTATACTAAATCCTCATCAGAATGATGTAATACCGGTATACTAAATACTCATCAGAATGATGTAATACCGGTATACTAAATCCTCATCAGAATGATGTAATACCGGTATACTAAATCCTCATCAGAATGATGTAATACCGGTATACTACATCCCGGTAAACATTTAAGAAAGCGACCGTAGTTCCTAGAAGACTGAATACCTACCGTCACTGTGACTGGCTACATGGATTTTCTGTCATCATAGCAGAACAACCTAATTGAATTACGATACAGTTTCCACAAGCAATTGATTCAGACTGGGGGCTATAGTAATGAGACGAAGGCTTGTTTCCCAGATGGCACCCTGTTCCCGATATAGTGCACTACTTTAGACCAGAAGCCCTATGGAACCCTATTCCTGATATAGTGCACTACTTTAGACCAGGACCAAAGGCACCCTATTCCTGATATAGTGCTCGACTTTAGACCAGAGCCCTATGGAACCCTATTCCCTATATAGTGCACTACTTTAGACCAGAGCCCTATGGAACCCTATTCCTATATAGTGCACTACTTTAGACCAGAGCCCTATGGAACCCTATTCCCTATATATAGTGCACTACTTTAGACCAGAGCCCTATGGAACACTATTCCCTATATATAGTGCACTACTTTAGACCAGAGCCCTATGGAACCCTATTCCCTATATAGTGCACTGCTGTTGACCAGAGGTAAGTAAGGCAGTACATAGGGGAATAGGGTGCCATTATAGATTCATCTATATGACTTTTATATCATTAATCGGCTGTAGGTTTGTAGAAACATGTCGTCAGGTTAGCAGGTAACAATCCACACTGCATGAAGTATGTGGACACCTTCCCATCCAACATCTCATTCCAAAATCATTGGCGTTAATATGGAGATGGTCCCCCTTCGCTGCTATAACAGCCTCCACTCTTCTGGGAAGGCTTTCCACTAGACGTTGGAACATTGCTGCTATAACAGCCTCGACTCTTCTGGGAAGACTTTCCACTAGATGTTGGAACATTGCTGCTATAACAGCCTCGACTCTTCTGGGAAGGCTTTCCACTAGATGTTGGAACATTGCTGCTATAACAGCCTCCACTCTTCTAGGAAGGCTTTCCACTAGATGTTGGAACATTGCTGCTATAACAGCCTACACTCTTCTGGGAAGGCTTTCCACTAGATGTTGGAACATTGCTGCTATAACAGCCTCCACTCTTCTGGGAAGGCTTTCCACTAGATGTTGGAACATTGCTGCTATAACAGCCTCCACTCTTCTAGGAAGGCTTTCCACTAGATGTTGGAACATTGCTGCTATAACAGCCTCCACTCTTCTAGGAAGGCTTTCCACTAGATGTTGGAACATTGCTGCTATAACAGCCTCCACTCTTCTGGGAAGGCTTTCCACTAGATGTTGGAACATTGCTGCTATAACAGCCTCCACTCTTCTGGGAAGGCTTTCCACTAGATGTTGGAACATTGCTGCTATAACAGCCTCCACTCTTCTGGGAAGGCTTTCCACTAGGTGTTGGAACATTGCTGCTATAACAGCCTCCACTCTTCTGGGAAGGCTTTCCACTAGATGTTGGAACATTGCTGCTATAACAGCCTCCACTCTTCTGGGAAGGCTTTCCACTAGGTGTTGGAACATTGCTGCTATAACAGCCTCCTCTCTTCTGGGAAGGCTTTCCACTAGATGTTAGAACATTGCTGCTATAACAGCCTCCTCTCTTCTGGGAAGGCTTTCCACTAGATGTTGGAACATTGCTGCTATAACAGCCTCCACTCTTCTGGGAAGGCTTTCCACTAGATGTTGGAACATTGCTGCTATAACAGCCTCGACTCTTCTGGGAAGACTTTCCACTAGATGTTGGAACATTGCTGCTATAACAGCCTCGACTCTTCTGGGAAGGCTTTCCACTAGATGTTGGAACATTGCTGCTATAACAGCCTCCACTCTTCTGGGAAGGCTTTCCACTAGATGTTGGAACATTGCTGCTATAACAGCCTCCACTCTTCTGGGAAGGCTTTCCACTAGATGTTGGAACATTGCTGCTATAACAGCCTCCACTCTTCTGGGAAGGCTTTCCACTAGATGTTGGAACATTGCTGCTATAACAGCCTCCACTCTTCTAGGAAGGCTTTCCACTAGATGTTGGAACATTGCTGCTATAACAGCCTCCACTCTTCTAGGAAGGCTTTCCACTAGATGTTGGTACATTGCTGCTATAACAGCCTCCACTCTTCTAGGAAGGCTTTCCACTAGATGTTGGAACATTGCTGCTATAACAGCCTCCACTCTTCTGGGAAGGCTTTCCACTAGATGTAGGAACATTGCTGCTATAACAGCCTCCACTCTTCTGGGAAGGCTTTCCACTAGATGTTGGAACGTTGCTGCTATAACAGCCTCCACTCTTCTGGGAAGGCTTTCCACTAGATGTAGGAACATTGCTGCTATAACAGCCTCCACCCTTCTGGGAAGGCTTTCCACTAGATGTAGGAACATTGCTGCTATAACAGCCTCCACTCTTCTAGGAAGGCTTTCCACTAGATGTTGGTACATTGCTGCTATAACAGCCTCCACTCTTCTAGGAAGGCTTTCCACTAGATGTTGGTACATTGCTGCTATAACAGCCTCCACTCTTCTGGGAAGGCTTTCCACTAGATGTTGGAACATTGCTGCTATAACAGCCTCCACTCTTCTGGGAAGGCTTTCCACTAGATGTTGGAACATTGCTGCTATAACAGCCTCCACTCTTCTGGGAAGGCTTTCCACTAGATGTTGGAACATTGCTGCTATAACAGCCTCCACTCTTCTGGGAAGGCTTTCCACTAGATATTGGAACGTTGCTGCTATAACAGCCTCCACTCTTCTGGGAAGGCTTTCCACTAGATGTTGGAACATTGCTGCTATAACAGCCTCCACTCTTCTGGGAAGGCTTTCCACTAGATATTGGAACGTTGCTGCTATAACAGCCTCCACTCTTCTGGGAAGGCTTTCCACTAGATGTTGGAACATTGCTGCTATAACAGCCTCCACTCTTCTGGGAAGGTTTTCCACTAGATGTTGGAACATTGCTGCGGGGACTTGCTTCCATTCAGCCACAACAGCATGAGTGATGTTGGGCGATTAGGCCTCCTGGCTCGCAGTCGGCGTTCAAATTCACCCCAAAGGAGTTTGATGGGGTTGAGGTCAGGGCTCTATGCAGGCTAGTCAAGTTCTTCCACACTGATCTCGACAAACCATTTCTCTATGGACCTCACTTTGTTCACGTGGACATTGTCATGCTGAAACAGGAAAGGAGCTTCCCAAACTGTTGCCACAAAGCACAGAGTTGTTAAATCCCTATTTAGGAAGTTGTGTGTGTGTGTAAACTAGCCTATCGCCCTGCTCTTGTGGCTGAATGGAAGCAAGTCATATTGTATTAACGTTGTGTGAACATTACATACCGTGTTCTGTTAAAGCAGGGTTTATAGAGCCACTGTGTCCTGTTGAAGCAGGGTTTATAGAGCCACTGTTCTGTTATAGCAGGGTTTATAGAGCCACTGTGTCCTGTTGAAGCAGGGTTTATAGAGTCACTGTGTTCTGTTGAAGCAGGGTTTATAGAGCCACTGTGTCCTGTTGAAGCAGGGTTTATAGAGCCACTGTGTCCTGTTGAAGCAGGGTTTATAGAGTCACTGTGTTCTGTTGAAGCAGGGTTTATAGAGCCACTGTGTCCTGTTGAAGCAGGGTTTATAGAGCCACTGTGTTCTGTTAAAGCAGGGTTTATAGAGCCACTGTGTTCTGTTGAAGCAGGGTTTATAGAGCCACTGTGTTCTGTTGAAGCAGGGTTTATAGAGCCACTGTGTCCTGTTGAAGCAGGGTTTATAGAGCCACTGTGTTCTGTTGAAGCAGGGTTTATAGAGCCACTGTGTCCTGTTGAAGCAGGGTTTATAGAGCCATTGTTCTGTTATAGCAGGGTTTATAGAGCCACTGTGTTCTGTTGAAGCAGGGTTTATAGAGCCACTGTTCTGTTATAGCAGGGTTTATAGAGCCACTGTGTCCTGTTGAAGCAGGGTTTATAGAGCCACTGTGTTCTGTTGAAGCAGGGTTTATAGAGCCACTGTTCTGTTAAAGCAGGGTTTATAGAGCCACTGTGTTCTGTTGAAGCAGGGTTTATAGAGCCACTGTTCTGGGAAG
>NW_026278468.1:12500-20000 GCF_023373465.1 Oncorhynchus keta | reverse complement strand
ATTTGCCTAGGTGTAGGAGACACAGGAGGCCAGTTGGACCTGTCCAGGTGTAGTTCTCTAGGTGTAGGAGACACAGGAGGCCAGTCTGACCTGTCCAGGTGTAGTTCTCTAGGTGTAGGAGACACAGGAGGCTAGTTGGACCTGTCCAGGTGTAGGAGACACAGGAGGCTAGTTGGACCTGTCCAGGTGTAGTTCTCTAGGTGTAGGAGACACAGGAGGCTGTTGTACCTGTCCAGGTGTAGTTCTCTAGGTGCAGGAGACACAGGAGGCCAGTTGGACCTGTCTAGTGTAGGAGACTCAGGAGGCCAGTTGGACCTGTCAGGTGTAGGAGACACAGGAGACCAGTTGGACCTGTCAGGTGTAGGTGACACAGGAGGCCAGTTTGACCTGTCCAGGTGTAGTTCTCTAGGTGTAGGAGACACAGGAGGCTAGTTGGACCTGTCCAGGTGTAGGAGACACAGGAGACCAGTTGGACCTGTCCAGGTGTAGGTGACACAGGAGGCCAGTTTGACCTGTCTAGGTGTAGTTCTCTAGGTGTAGGAGACACAGGAGGCTAGTTGGACCTGTCCAGGTGTAGTTCTCTAGGTGTAGGAGACACAGGAGGCCAGTTGGACCTGTCTAGGTGTAGGAGACTCAGGAGGCCAGTTGGACCTGTCCAGGTGTAGGAGACACAGGAGACCAGTTGGACCTGTCCAGGTGTAGGAGACACAGGAGGCCAGTTGGACCTGTCCAGGTGTAGTTCTCTAGGTGTAGGAGACTCAGGAGGCCAGTTGGACCTGTCCCGGTGTAGGAGACACAGGAGACCAGTTGGACCTGTCCAGGTGTAGTTCTCTAGGTGTAGGAGACACAAGAGACCAGTTGGACCTGTCAGGTGTAGGAGACACAGGAGACCAGTTGGACCTGTCCAGGTGTAGTTCTCTAGGTGTAGGAGACTCAGGAGGCCAGTTGGACCTGTCTAGGTGTAGGAGACACAGGAGGCCAGTTGGACCTGTCCAGGTGTAGGAGACACAGGAGACCAGTTGGACCTGTCCAAGTGTAGGAGACACAGGAGGCCAGTTGGAATTGTCCAGGTGTAGGAGACACAGGAGGCCAGTTGGAATTGTCCAGGTGTAGGAGACACAGGAGACCAGTTGGACCTGTCCAGGTGTAGTTCTCCAGGAGATTCCTCTGCTGCTGCTCTTTCTCCCCTCTTCCTCTCTTTGAACCAGAGAAACCCTGCAACCAGAACCACCTCCTCCTCTTTCTCCCCTCTTCGCCTCCAGGAACTTTAAATCTTCCACGATGAGATGAAAAGAGCAACGTCTAGACAGAAGACTCTAAGCTACTGTCCCGTCTGTTAGTTGCCTGGGCCGGTGCTTGTCTCTGTAGGCTTGGACTCTTTTGTTCTTCTTGTCTTTGTTCTCTCTCTCTCTCTCTTTCTCTCTCTCTCTCTCTCTCTCTCTCTCTCTCTCTCTCTCTCTCTCTCTCTCTCTCTCTCTCTGTCCCTCTCTCTCTCTCTCTCTGTCCCTCTCTCTCTCTCTCTGTCTGTCTGTCTGTCTCTCTCTCTCTCTCTCTCTCTCTCTCTCTCTCTCTCTCTCTCTCTCTGTCTCTCTCTCTCTCTGTCTCTCTCTCTCTCTCTCTCTCTCTCTCTCTCTCTCTCTCTCTCTCTCTCTCTCTCTCTCTCTCTCTCTCTCCCTGTCTCTGTCTCTGTCTCTGTCTCTCTCTCTCTCTCTCTCTCTCTCTCTCTCTATGTCTATCTCTCTCTCTCCTCTCTCTCTCTCTCTCTCTCTCTCTCTCTCTCTCTCTCTCTCTCTCTCTCTCTCTCTGTCTCTCTCTGTCTCTCTGTGTCTCTCTCTGTCTCTGTCTCTCTCTCTCTCTCTCTCTCTGAAAAGAGCAACGTCTAGACAGAAGACTCTAAGCTACTGTCCCGTCTGTTAGTTGCCTGGGCGGTGCTTGTCTCTGTAGGCTTGGACTCTTTTTGTTCTTCTTGTCTTTGTTCTCTCTCTCTCTCTCTCTCTCTCTCTCTCTCTCTCTCTCTCTCTCTCTCTCTCTCTGTCTCTCTCTGTCTCCTCTCTCTCTCTCTGTCTCTCTCTCTGTCTCTCTCTCTGTCTCTTCTCTCTCTCTCTCTCTCTCTCTCTTTTTCTCACTCTTTTTCTCTCTTTTTCTCTCTCTCTGTCTCTCTTTTTCGCTCTCTTTCTCTCTCTCTCTCTCTCTCTCTCTCTCTCTCTCTCTGTCTCTCTTTTTTCGCTCTCTCTCTCTCTCTCTGTCTCTCTCTGTCTCCTCTCTCTCTCTCTGTCTCTCTCTCTCTCTGTCTCTCTCTCTGTCTCTCTCTGTCTCTTCTCTCTCTCTCTCTCTCTTTTTCTCACTCTCTTTTTCTCTCTTTTTCTCTCTTTTTCTCTCTTTTTCTCTCTTTTTCTCTCTCTCTCTCTCTCTCTCTCTGTGTCTGTCTGTCTCTCTCTCTCTCTCTCTCTCTCTCTCTCTCTCTCTCTCTCTCTCTCTCTCTCTCTCTACTGTCCCTGGGCCGTCCTTTGTTGTTATAAAGGTTCAGGCTTGTACAAGCAAGACGTATTGGTTTGAAGAGCTGATTGTAAAGTTATGTGACATCTCAAGACTTTAAGACTCTGAACAAAACACACAGTATTTCTCTGACAGGTCAATAGATGATACACTTATACACTTGTGTCTATAAGGGAGTAGTTGTGGAATTGTTATGTTAGATTACTCTGTGGTTATTACTGCATTGTCGGAACTAGAAGCACAAGCATTTCGCTACACTCGCATGAACATCTGCTAACCATGTGTATGTGACAAATAACATTTGATTTGATGATTAATAGCAAAGCTGTAAAAGAGGTTGAAAGGCAAAGTGAGACAGGCAGGCTGCGAGACAGGCAGGTAGAGAGACAGGCAGGCAGAGAGACAGGCAGAGAGACAGGCAGGTAGAGAGACAGGTAGAGAGACAGGCAGGTAGAGAGACAGGCAGGTAGAGAGACAGGCAGGCAGAGAGGCAGGTAGAGAGACAGGCAGAGAGACAGGCAGGTAGAGAGACAGGCAGGCAGAGAGACAGGTAGAGAGACAGGCAGAGAGACAGGCAGGTAGAGAGACAGGCAGGCAGAGAGGCAGGCAGAGAGACAGGCAGGTAGAGAGACAGGCAGGCAGAGAGACAGGCAGGCTGACTGACAGGCAAAGACAGGCAGAGACGGGCTGACTGACAGGCAAGCTGACAGGCTGACTGACAGGCAAGCTGACAGGCAGAGACAGGCTGACTGACTGACAAGCTGACTGACACAGACAGACAGACAGACAGACAGACAGACAGACAGACAGACAGACAGACAGACAGACAGACAGACAGACAGACAGACAGACAGACAGACTCTTCTCTAGTCCTGATGTACCCCAGGCGACATGGACAGCGACACTACAACAGTGTAAATGAAAGTATTTCCAGGATATACATTAGTAATGTTGGTGTAGACTGTTACCATCAGTCACTGGCCCTAGAGGAGGACTGTTACCATCAGTCACTGGCCCTAGAGGAGGACTGTTACCATCAGTCACTGGCCCTAGAGGAGGACTGTTACCATCAGTCACTGGCCCTAGAGGAGGACTGTTACCATCAGTCACTGGCCCTAGAGGAGGACTGTTACCATCAGTTACTGGCCCTAGAGGAGGACTGTTACCATCAGTCACTGCTGGCCCTAGAGGAGGACTGTTACCATCAGTCACTGGCCCTAGAGGAGGACTGTTACCATCAGTCACTGGCCCTAGAGGAGGACTGTTACCATCAGTCACTGGCCCTAGAGGAGGACTGTTACCATCAGTCACTGGCTCTAGAGGAGGACTGTTACCATCAGTCACTGGCCCTAGAGGAGGACTGTTACCATCAGTCACTGGCCCTAGAGGAGGACTGTTACCATCAGTCACTGGCCCTAGAGGAGGACTGTTACCATCAGTCACTGGCCCTAGAGGAGGACTGTTACCATCAGTCACAGGCCCTAGAGGAGGACTGTTACCATCAGTCACTGGCCCTAGAGGAGGAGTGTTACTATCAGTCACTGGCCCTAGATGAGGACTGTTACCATCAGTCACTGGCCCTAGAGGAGGACTGTTACCATCAGTCACTGGCCCTAG
Organism: Oncorhynchus keta; assembly: GCF_023373465.1. Taxonomy (NCBI): domain Eukaryota; kingdom Metazoa; phylum Chordata; class Actinopteri; order Salmoniformes; family Salmonidae; genus Oncorhynchus; species Oncorhynchus keta. The sequence continues at coordinate 15,887 of NW_026278468.1, read as the reverse complement.
AGGAGGACTGTTACCATCAGTCACTGGCCCTAGAGGAGGACTGTTACCATCAGTCACTGGCCCTAGAGGAGGACTGTTACCATCAGTCACTGGCCCTAGAGGAGGACTGTTACCATCAGTCACTGGCCCTAGAGGAGGACTGTTACCATCAGTCACTGGCCCTAGAGGAGGACTGTTACCATCAGTCACTGGCCCTAGAGGAGGACTGTTACCATCAGTCACTGGCCCTAGAGGAGGACTGTTACCATCAGTCACTGACCCTAGAGGAGGACTGTTACCATCAGTCACTGGACCTAGAGGAGGAGTGTTACCATCAGTCACTGGCCCTAGAGGAGGACTGTTACCATCAGTCACTGGCCCTAGAGGAGGACTGTTACCATCAGTCACTGGCCTAGAGGAGGACTGTTACCATCAGTCACTGGCCCTAGAGGAGGACTGTTACCATCAGTCACTGACCCTAGAGGAGGACTGTTACCATCAGTCACTGGCCCTAGAGGAGGACTGTTACCATCAGTCACTGGCCCTAGAGGAGGACTGTTACCATCAGTCACTGGCCCTAGAGGAGGACTGTTACCATCAGTCACTGGCCTAGAGGAGGACTGTTACCATCAGTCACTGACCCTAGAGGAGGACTGTTACCATCAGTCACTGGACCTAGAGGAGGAGTGTTACCATCAGTCACTGGCCCTAGAGGAGGACTGTTACCATCAGTCACTGGCCCTAGAGGAGGACTGTTACCATCAGTCACTGGCCCTAGAGGAGGACTGTTACCATCAGTCACTGGCCCTAGAGGAGGACTGTTACCATCAGTCACTGGCCCTAGAGGAGGACTGTTACCATCAGTCACTGGCCCTAGAGGAGGACTGTTACCATCAGTCACTGGCCCTAGAGGAGGACTGTTACCATCAGTCACTGGCCCTAGAGGAGGACTGTTACCATCAGTCACTGGCCCTAGAGGAGGACTGTTACCATCAGTCACTGGGATGGTAACATGGTGCCCAGAAGTAGTGCACTATTTAGAGATGGTGCCCTCGACACTATGGGCTCTGGTCAGAAGTAGTGCACTATTTAGAGATGGTGCCCTAGACACTATGGGATCTGGTCAGAAGTAGTGCACTATTTAGAGATGGTGCCCTCGACACTATGGGCTCTGGTCAGAAGTAGTGCACTATTTAGAGATGGTGCCCTCGACACTATGGGCCCTGGTCAGAAGTAGTGCACTATTTAGAGATGGTGCCCTCGACACTATGGGCCCTGGTCAGAAGTAGTGCACTATTTAGAGATGGTGCCCTCGACACTATGGGCTCTGGTCAGAAGTAGTGCACTATTTAGAGATGGTGCCCTCGACACTATGGGCCCTGGTCAGAAGTAGTGCACTATTTAGAGATGGTGCCCTCGACACTATGGGCTCTGGTCAGAAGTAGTGCACTATTTAGAGATGGTGCCCTCGACACTATGGGCTCTGGTCAGAAGTAGTGCACTATTTAGAGATGGTGCCCTCGACACTATGGGCTCTGGTCAGAAGTAGTGCACTATTTAGAGATGGTGCCCTCGACACTATGGGCTCTGGTCAGAAGTAGTGCACTATTTAGAGATGGTGCCCTCGACACTATGGGCTCTGGTCAGAAGTAGTGCACTATTTAGAGATGGTGCCCTAGACACTATGGACCCTGGTCAGAAGTAGTGCACTATTTAGAGATGGTGCCCTAGACACTATGGGCTCTGGTCAGAAGTAGTGCACTATTTAGAGATGGTGCCCTCGACACTATGGGCCCTGGTCAGAAGTAGTGCACTATTTAGAGATGGTGCCCTAGACACAAATGGGCCCTGGTCAGAAGTAGTGCACTATTTAGAGATGGTGCCCTCGACACTATGGGCTCTGGTCAGAAGTAGTGCACTATTTAGAGAATAGGGTCCCATTTGGGACGCCAGCGTAGACTGCCAGGCTCTGAAAAGCAGCAGCGTGTCTCGGTCGTTCTGAGTCGTGTCTGAACCCTGGTTTATATCGAGGCTTTAGTTTTACACACACACACACACACACACACACACACACACACACACACACACACACACACACACACACACACACACACACATTCACACACACACACACACACACACACACACACACACACACACACACACACACACACACACATTCACACATTCACACATTCACACACACACATTCACACATTCACACACACACATTCACACACACACATTCACACATTCACACACAGGAGAATGAACGTCCGTCTGGTCCATTGGAGTCCTGAAGCACCTACAAATTCATAACATTTACATGTCAGGATATAATATATCATATTAAATGGACATGTCAGGATATAATATATCATATTAAATGGACATGTCAGGATATAATATATCATATTGAATGGACATGTCAGGATATAATATATCATATGAAATGGACACGTCAGGATATAATATATCATATTAAATGGACATGTCAGGATATAATATATCATATTAAATGGACATGTCAGGATATAATATATCATATTAAATGGACATGTCAGGATATAATATATCATATTAAATGGACATGTCAGGATATAATATATCATATTAAATGGACATGTCAGGATATAATATATCATATTAAATGGACATGTCAGGATATAATATATCATATGAAATGGACATGTCAGGATATAATATATCATATTAAATGGACATGTCAGGATATAATATATCATATTAAATGGACATGTCAGGATATAATATATCATATGAAATGGACATGTCAGGATATAATATATCATATTAAATGGACATGTCAGGATATAATATATCATATGAAATGGACACGTCAGGATATAATATATCATATGAAATGGACATGTCAGGATATAATATATCATATTAAATGGACATGTCAGGATATAATATATCATATTAAATGGACATGTCAGGATATAATATATCATATTAAATGGACATGTCAGGATATAATATATCATATGAAATGGACATGTCAGGATATAATATATCATATTAAATGGACATGTCAGGATATAATATATCATATGAAATGGACATGTCAGGATATAATATATCATATGAAATGGACATGTCAGGATATAATATATCATATTAAATGGACATGTCAGGATATAATATATCATATTAAATGGACATGTCAGGATATAATATATCATATTAAATGGACATGTCAGGATATAATATATCATATGAAATGGACATGTCAGGATATAATATATCATATTAAATGGACATGTCAGGATATAATATATCATATTAAATGGACATGTCAGGATATAATATATCATATTAAATGGACATGTCAGGATATAATATATCATATTAAATGGACATGTCAGGATATAATATATCATATTA
>NW_026278468.1:0-10000 GCF_023373465.1 Oncorhynchus keta | reverse complement strand
TTCCTGACAGGGTTCATTCTCACTATCAGTTGATCAGACTCTGTCTTGGACTCTTGTATCTTATGTCTTAACTGTGGCTCTTTAAGTTATGACGCACATTACAGGTCGCTTCAGAGTTCATTCTCCCTCTGATGACTGGAGCACTTTCTGTGCTTTCTATCATCTTTGACCTGGATGGATGGATGGATAGATGGCTGGATGGCTGGAAGGATGGATGGCTGGATGGATGGATGGCTGAATGAATGGCTGGCTGGATGTATGAATGAATGAATGAATGAATGAATGAATGAATGAATGAATGGATTGCTGAGTAACAGGCCTAGTTACAGGCCCTAGTTACAGGCCCAAGATGCAGCCCCTCAGTGTGAATGGACAGAAGTCTCTAGATAGGAGACTACACCAACCGTGGACAGAAGTCTCTAGATAGGAGACTACACCAACCGTGGACAGAAGTCTCTGGATAGGAGACTACACCAACCGTGGACAGAAGTCTCTAGATAGGAGACTACACCAACCGTGGACAGAAGTCTCTAGATAGGAGACTACACCAACCGCGGACAGAAGTCTCTAGATAGGAGACCACACCAACCGTGGACAGAAGTCTCTGGATAGGAGACTAGACCAACCGTGGACAGAAGTCTCTGGATAGGAGACTACACCAACCGCGGACAGAAGTCTCTAGATAGGAGACTACACCAACCGTGGGCAGAAGTCTCTGGATAGGAGACTACACCAACCGTGGACAGAAGTCTCTAGATAGACTACACCAACCGTGGACAGAAGTCTCTAGATAGGAGACTACACCAACCATGGACAGAAGTCTCTAGATAGGAGACTACACCAACCGTGGGCAGAAGTCTCTGGATAGGAGACTACACCAACCGTGGACAGAAGTCTCTAGATAGACTACACCAACCATGGACAGAAGTCTCTAGATAGAGACTACACCAACCGTGGACAGAAGTCTCTAGATAGGAGACTACACCAACCGTGGACAGAAGTCTCTGGATAGGAGACTACACCAACCGTGGACAGAAGTCTCTAGATAGACTACACCAACCGTGGACAGAAGTCTCTAGATAGGAGACTACACCAACCGTGGACAGAAGTCTCTAGATAGGAGACTACACCAACCGTGGGCAGAAGTCTCTGGATAGGAGACTACACCAACCACAGACAGAAGTCTCTAGATAGACTACACCAACCGTGGACAGAAGTCTCTAGATAGGAGACTACACCAACCGCGGACAGAAGTCTCTAGATAGGAGACTACACCAACCGTGGACAGAAGTATCTAGATAGACTACACCAACCGTGGACAGAAAGTCTCTAGATAGGAGACCACACCAACCGTGGACAGAAGTCTCTAGATAGGAGACTACACCAACCGTGGACAGAAGTCTCTAGATAGGAGACTACACCAACCGTGGGCAGAAGTCTCTAGATAGACTACACCAACCGCGGACAGAAGTCTCTAGATAGACTACACCAACCGTGGACAGAAGTCTCTAGATAGGAGACCACACCAACCGTGGACAGAAGTCTCTAGATAGGAGACTACACCAACCGTGGGCAGAAGTCTCTAGATAGACTACACCAACCGCGGACAGAAGTCTCTAGATAGGAGACTACACCAACCGTGGACAGAAGTCTCTAGATAGGAGACTACACCAACCGCGGACAGAAGTCTCTAGATAGGAGACTACACCAACCGTGGACAGAAGTCTCTAGATAGGAGACTACACCAACCGTGGACAGAAGTCTCTAGATAGGAGACTAGACCAACCGTGGACAGAAGTCTCTAGATAGGAGACTACACCAACCGTGGACAGAAGTCTCTAGATGGGAGACCACACCAACCGTGGACAGAAGTCTCTAGATAGGAGACTACACCAACCGGGACAGAAGTCTCTAGATAGGAGACTACACCAACCGTGGGCAGAAGTCTCTAGATAGACTACACCAACCGCGGACAGAAGTCTCTAGATAGACTACACCAACCGTGGACAGAAGTCTCTAGATAGGAGACCACACCAACCGTGGACAGAAGTCTCTAGATAGGAGACTACACCAACCGTGGGCAGAAGTCTCTAGATAGACTACACCAACCGCGGACAGAAGTCTCTAGATAGGAGACTACACCAACCGTGGACAGAAGTCTCTAGATAGGAGACTACACCAACCGCGGACAGAAGTCTCTAGATAGGAGACTACACCAACCGTGGACAGAAGTCTCTAGATAGGAGACTACACCAACCGTGGACAGAAGTCTCTAGATAGGAGACTAGACCAACCGTGGACAGAAGTCTCTAGATAGGAGACTACACCAACCGTGGACAGAAGTCTCTAGATGGGAGACTACACCAACCGTGGACAGAAGTCTCTGGATAGGAGACTAGACCAACCGTGGACAGAAGTCTCTAGATGGGAGACTACACCAACCGTGGACAGAAGTATCTGGATAGGAGACTAGACCAACCGTGGACAGAAGTCTCTAGATGGGAGACTACACCAACCGTGGACAGAAGTCTCTGGATAGGAGACTACACCAACCGTGGACAGAAGTCTCTGGATAGGAGACTAGACCAACCGTGGACAGAAGTCTCTGGATAGGAGACTACACCAACCGTGGACAGAAGTCTCTGGATAGGAGACTACACCAACCGTGGACAGAAGTCTCTAGATAGGAGACTACACCAACCGTGGACAGAAGTCTCTGGATAGGAGACTACACCAACCGTGGACAGAGACAGAGTCTGCGGGTGTTGACATGTGACATGGAGTTAGATGGGTCTGAGGTGTCTGGTCAGTGAAGGTCTGTTAACGATGTCTTCTGCTGTGAACTCTGTCACTGAGACACATCCTACTGTTGCTGTACATTAACCAGCCCCCTGTGTCACGCGGTTACAGTCTAATTTAACTAGAATTTACATAGTTCCTAGGTTTGAAACACGAAGCACAGATCATATATATCATTCAAATCAAATAACCTCGACCCAAATATTATTTTCAAAAAAATCTAATTCATGTCTTTCATTTCATTCTGACCTTCTGAATTAAATAAATAAAGCTGTATTTTTGTTCAAAAGAGATCCACTGTGCCTGGAGGCAGTTTGGGGGAAAACTTGAGAAGAAGAGGTTTGAAAAGCTCTCTAAAGAGGAAGGAAGATCAAATGTGTAATTGCTACCTCTGAAGGTCCGTGTCCTCGGGCCCTTCTCCTTTCTCCCTCCTCTCCTCTCCTCTCCTCTCCTCTCCTCTCCTCTCCTCTCCTCTCCTCTGTCTGTTTAACAGGCATTGGGATGAGACATCCTCTCCTCTGTCTGTTTAACAGGCTTTGTGATGAGACATCCTCTCCTCTCTCTGTCTGTTTAACAGGCATTGGGATGAGACATCCTCTCCTCTACTCTGTCTGTATAACAGGCATTGGGATGAGACATCCTCTCCTCTCCTCTGTCTGTTTAACAGGCATTGGGATGACATCCTCTCCTCTGTCTGTTTAACAGGCGTTGGGATGAGCCATCCTCTCCTCTGTCTGTTTAACAGGCGTTGGGATGAGACATCCTCTCCTCTGTCTGTTTAACAGGCGTTGGGATGAGACATCCTCTCCTCTCCTCTGTCTGTTTAACAGGCGTTGGGATGAGACATCCTCTCCTCTGTCTGTATAACAGGCGTTGGGATGAGACATCCTCTCCTCTGTCTGTTTAACAGGCTTTGGGATGAGACATCCTCTCCTCTCCTCTGTCTGTTTAACAGGCATTGGGATGAGACATCCTCTCCTCTACTCTGTCTGTATAACAGGCGTTGGGATGAGACATCCTCTCCTCTGTCTGTTTAACAGGTGTTGGGATGAGACATCCTCTCCTCTCCTCTGTCTGTTTAACAGGCGTTGGGATGAGACATCCTCTCCTCTACTCTGTCTGTATAACAGGCATTGGGATGAGACATCCTCTCCTCTCCTCTGTCTGTTTAACAGGCATTGGGATGAGACATCCTCTCCTCTCCTCTGTCTGTTTAACAGGCGTTGGGATGAGACATCCTCTCCTCTGTCTGTTTAACAGGCATTAGGATGAGACATCCTCTCCTCTCCTCTGTCTGTATAACAGGCATTGGGATGAGACATCCTCTCCTCTACTCTGTCTGTATAACAGGCATTGGGATGAGACATCCTCTCCTCTCCTCTGTCTGTTTAACAGGCATTGGGATGACATCCTCTCCTCTGTCTGTTTAACAGGCGTTGGGATGAGCCATCCTCTCCTCTGTCTGTTTAACAGGCGTTGGGATGAGACATCCTCTCCTCTGTCTGTTTAACAGGCGTTGGGATGAGACATCCTCTCCTCTCCTCTGTCTGTTTAACAGGCGTTGGGATGAGACATCCTCTCCTCTGTCTGTATAACAGGCGTTGGGATGAGACATCCTCTCCTCTGTCTGTTTAACAGGCTTTGGGATGAGACATCCTCTCCTCTCCTCTGTCTGTTTAACAGGCATTGGGATGAGACATCCTCTCCTCTACTCTGTCTGTATAACAGGCGTTGGGATGAGACATCCTCTCCTCTGTCTGTTTAACAGGTGTTGGGATGAGACATCCTCTCCTCTCCTCTGTCTGTTTAACAGGCGTTGGGATGAGACATCCTCTCCTCTACTCTGTCTGTATAACAGGCATTGGGATGAGACATCCTCTCCTCTCCTCTGTCTGTTTAACAGGCATTGGGATGAGACATCCTCTCCTCTCCTCTGTCTGTTTAACAGGCGTTGGGATGAGACATCCTCTCCTCTGTCTGTTTAACAGGCATTAGGATGAGACATCCTCTCCTCTCCTCTGTCTGTATAACAGGCATTGGGATGAGACATCCTCTCCTCTGTCTGTTTAACAGGTGTTGGGATGAGACATCCTCTCCTCTCCTCTGTCTGTATAACAGGCATTGGGATGAGACATCCTCTCCTCTGTCTGTTTAACAGGTGTTGGGATGAGACATCCTCTCCTCTCCTCTGTCTGTTTAACAGGCGTTGGGATGAGACATCCTCTCCTCTGTCTGTTTAACAGGCGTTGGGATGAGACATCCTCTCCTCTGTCTGTTTAACAGGCGTTGGGATGAGACATCCTCTCCTCTCCTCTGTCTGTATAACAGGCATTGGGATGAGACATCCTCTCCTCTGTCTGTTTAACAGGCTTTGGGATGAGACATCCTCTCCTCTGTCTGTATAACAGGCATTGGGATGAGACATCCTCTCCTCTCCTCTGTCTGTATAACAGGCATTGGGATGAGACATCCTCTCCTCTCTGTCTGTTTAACAGGCTTTGGGATGAGACATCCTCTCCTCTGTCTGTTTAACAGGCGTTGGGATGAGACATCCTCTCTACTCTGTATAACAGGCATTGGGATGAGACATCCTCTCCTCTCCTCTGTCTGTTTAACAGGCTTTGGGATGAGACATCCTCTCCTCTGTCTGTTTAACAGGCTTTGGGATGAGACATCCTCTCCTCTCCTCTGTCTGTTTAAATGGCATTGGGATGAGACATCCTCTCCTCTGTCTGTTTAACAGGCTTTGGGATGAGACATCCTCTCCTCTGTCTGTTTAAATGGCATTGGGATGAGACATCCTCTCCTCTGTCTGTTTAACAGGCATTAGGATGAGACATCCTCTCCTCTCCTCTGTCTGTATAACAGGCGTGGGATGAGACATCCTCACCTCTGTCTGTTTAACAGGCATTAGGATGAGACATCCTCTCTCTCCTCTGTCTGTTTAACAGGCATTGGGATGAGACATCCTCTCCTCTGTCTGTTTAACAGGCATTGGATGAGACATCCTCTCCTCTCCTCTGTCTGTATAACAGGCATTGGGATGAGACATCCTCTCCTCTGTCTGTTTAACAGGTGTTGGGATGAGACATACTCTCCTCTCCTCTGTCTGTTTAACAGGCGTTGGGATGAGACATCCTCTCCTCTGTCTGTTTAACAGGCTTTGGGATGAGACATCCTCTCCTCTCCTCTGTCTGTATAACAGGCATTGGGATGAGACATCCTCTCCTCTGTCTGTTTAACAGGCGTTGGGATGAGACATCCTCTCCTCTCCTCTGTCTGTTTAACAGGCGTTGGGATGAGACACCCTCTCCTCTGTCTGTTTAACAGGCATTGGGATGAGACATCCTCTCCTCTGTCTGTTTAACAGGCATTGGGATGAGACATCCTCTCCTCTCCTCTGTCTGTATAACAGGCGTTGTGATGAGACATCCTCTCCTCTCCTCTGTCTGTATAACAGGCGTTGGGATGAGACATCCTCTCCTCTCCCTCTGTCTGTATAACAGGCGTTGGGATGAGACATCCTCTCCTCTCCTCTGTCTGTTTAACAGGCGTTGGGATGAGACATCCTCTCCTCTCCTGTCTGTTTAACAGGCATTGGGATGAGACATCCTCTCCTCTCCTCTGTCTGTTTAACAGGCATTGGGATGAGACATCCTCCCTCTGTCTGTTTAACAGGCTTTGTGATGAGACATCCTCTCCTCTCCTCTGTCTGTATAACAGGCGTTGGGATGAGACATCCTCTCCTCTCCTCTGTCTGTATAACAGGCGTTGGGATGAGACATCCTCTCCTCTCCTCTGTCTGTATAACAGGCATTGTGATGAGACATCCTCTCCTCTCCTCTGTCTGTTTAACAGGCATTGGGATGAGACATCCTCTCCTCTCCTCTGTCTGTTTAACAGGCATTGGGATGAGACATCCTCTCCTCTGTCTGTTTAACAGGCGTTGGGATGAGACATCCTCTCCTCTACTCTGTCTGTATAACAGGCGTTGGGATGAGACATCCTCTCCTCTGTCTGTTTAACAGGCGTTGGGATGAGACATCCTCTCCTCTGTCTGTTTAACAGGCGTTGGGATGAGACATCCTCTCCTCTGTCTGTTTAACAGGCTTTGGGATGAGACATCCTCTCCTCTGTCTGTTTAACAGGCGTTGGGATGAGACATCCTCTCCTCTCCTCTGTCTGTTTAACAGGTGTTGGGATGAGACATCCTCTCCTCTCCTCTGTCTGTTTAACAGGCGTTGGGATGAGACATCCTCTCCTCTGTCTGTTTAACAGGCATTGGGATGAGACATCCTCTCCTCTGTCTGTTTAACAGGCGTTGGGATGAGACATCCTCTCCTCTCCTCTGTCTGTTTAACAGGCATTGGGATGAGACATCCTCTCCTCTGTCTTTTTTAACAGGTGTTGGGATGAGACATACTCTCCTCTCCTCTGTCTGTTTAACAGGCGTTGGGATGAGACACCTCTCCTCTGTCTGTTTAACAGGCATTGGGATGAGACATCCTCTCCTCTCCTCTGTCTGTTTAACAGGCATTGGGATGAGACATCCTCTCCTCTGTCTGTTTAACAGGCTTTGGGATGAGACATCCTGTCCTCTCCTCTGTCTGTTTAACAGGTGTTGGGATGACATCCTCTCCTCTCCTCTGTCTGTATAACAGGCGTTGGGATGAGACATCCTCTCCTCTGTCTGTTTAACAGGCGTTGGGATGAGACATCCTCTCCCTCCTCTGTCTGTTTAACAGGCATTGGGATGAGACATCCTCTCCTCTCCTCTGTCTGTTTAACAGGCATTGGGATGACATCCTCTCCTCTCCTCTGTCTGTATAACAGGCATTGGGATGAGACATCCTCTCCTCTGTCTGTATAACAGGCGTTGGGATGAGACATCCTCTCCTCTGTCTGTTTAACAGGCATTGGGATGACATCCTCTCCTCCCTCTGTCTGTATAACAGGCATTGGGATGAGACATCCTCTCCTCTGTCTGTTTAACAGGCATTGGGATGAGACATCCTCTCCTCTCCTCTGTCTGTTTAACAGGCATTGGGATGAGACATCCTCTCCTCTGTCTGTTTAACAGGTGTTGGGATGAGACATCCTCTCCTCTCCTCTGTCTGTTTAACAGGCATTGGGATGAGACATCCTCTCCTCTCCTCTGTATGTATAACAGGCGTTGGGATGAGACATCCTCTCCTCTCCTCTGTCTGTTTAACAGGCGTTGGGATGAGACATCCTCTCCTCTCCTCTGTCTGTTTAACAGGCATTGGGATGAGACATCCTCTCCTCTCCTCTGTCTGTATAACAGGCGTTGGGATGAGACATCCTCTCCTCTCCTCTGTCTGTTTAACAGGCATTGGGATGAGACATCCTCTCTCTCCTCTGTCTGTATAACAGGCGTTGGGATGAGACATCCTCTCCTCCCTCTGTCTGTTTAACAGGCATTGGGATGAGACATCCTCTCCTCTCCTCTGTCTGTTTAACAGGCGTTGGGGATGAGACATCCTCTCCTCTCCTCTGTCTGTATAACAGGCGTTGGGATGAGACATCCTCTCCTCTCTGTCTGTTTAACAGGCGTTGGGATGAGACATCCTCTCCTCTGTCTGTATAACAGGCATGGGATGAGACATCCCTCTCCTCTCCTCTGTCTGTTTAACAGGCGTTTGATGAGACATCCTTCTCCTCTCCTCTGTCTGTTTAACAGGCTTTGTGATGAGACATCCTCTCCCTCTCCTCTGTCTGTTTAACAGGCATTGGGATGACATCCTCTCCCTCTGTCTGTATAACAGGCATTGGGATGAGACATCCCTCTCCTCTCCTCTGTCTGTTTAACAGGCATTGGGATGAGACATCCTCTCTCCTCTGTCTGTTTAACAGGCATTGGGATGAGACATCCTCTCCTCTCCTCTGTCTGTTTAACAGGCATTGGGATGACATCCTCTCCTCTCCCTCTGCTTTGGCATTGGGATGAGACATCCTCTCCTCTCCTCTGTCTGTTTAACAGGCATTGGGATGAGACATCCTCTCCTCCCTCTGTCTGTTTAACAGGCATTGGGATGAGACATCCTCTCCTCTCCTCTGTCTGTTTAACAGGCATTGGGATGACATCCTCTCCTCTCCTCTGTCTGTATAACAGGCATTGGGATGAGACATCCTCTCCTCTCCTCTGTCTGTTTAACAGGCATTGGGATGAGACATCCTCTCTCCTCCTCTGTCTGTTTAACAGGCATTGGGATGACATCCTCTCCTCTCCTCTGTCTGTATAACAGGCATTGGGATGAGACATCCTCTCTCTCCTCTGTCTGTTTAACAGGTGTTGGGATGAGACATCCTTCTCTGTCTGTATAACAGGCGTTGGGATGAGACATCCTCTCCCTCTCCTCTGTCTGTTTAAAGGCGTTGGGATGAGACATCCTCTCTGTCTGTATAACAGGCGTTGGGATGAGACATCTCTCCTCTGTCTGTTTAACAGGCATTGGGATGAGACATCCTCTCCTCTGTCTGTTTAACAGGCGTTGGGATGAGACATCCTCTCCTCTGTCTGTTTAACAGGCGTTGGGATGAGACATCCCTCTCCTCTGTCTGTTTAACAGGCGTTGGGATGAGACATCCTCTCTCTGTCTGTATAACAGGCGTTGGGATGAGACATCCTCTCCTCTCCTCTGTCTGTTTAACAGGCTTTGTGATGAGACATCCTCTCCTCTGTCTGTTTAACAGGCGTTGGGATGAGACATCCTCTCCTCTCCTCTGTCTGTTTAACAGGCGTTGGGATGAGACATCCTCCTCCTCTGTCTGTTTAACAGGCATTGGGATGAGATAACAGGCGTTGGGATGGACATCCTCCTCTCTCTGTCTGTTTAACAGGCGTTGGGATGAGACATCCTCTCCTCTGTCTGTTTAACAGGCGTTGGGATGAGACATCCTCTCCTCTCTGTCTGTTTAACAGGCGTTGGGATGAGACATCCTCTCCTCTCCTCTGTCTGTATAACAGGCGTTGGGATGAGACATCCTCTCCCTCTGTCTGTTTAACAGGCATTGGGATGAGACATCTCTCCTCTGTCTGTTTAACAGGCTTTGGGATGATACATCCTCTCCTCTGTCTGTATAACAGGCGTTGGGATGAGATATCCTTCCTCTGTCTGTTTAACAGGCGTTGGGATGAGACATCCTCTCCTCTGTCTGTTTAACAGGCTTTGTGATGAGA
>NW_026278467.1:0-700 GCF_023373465.1 Oncorhynchus keta | reverse complement strand
AATAACACATATGGAATCATGTAGAAACCAAATAGCCACCCGTTGCCTTGATGACAGCTTTGCACACTTTTATAATTCTCTCAACCAGCTTCATGAGGTAGTCACCTGGAATGTTAAACGTTAATTTGTGGAATTTCTTTCCTTGGTATAGGAATGGTATACATAAGATAGCCCTATTTGGTAAAAGACCAAGTCCATATTATGGCAAGAACAGCTCAAAATAAGCAAAGAGAAACGACAGTCCATCATTACTTTAAGACATGAAGGTCAGGCAATCCGGAACATTTCAAGAACTTTGAAAGTTTCTTAAAGTGCAACAACAGTCAAGCGCTATGATGAAACTGTCTCTCATGAGGACCGACACAGGAAGGGAAGACCCAGTTACCTCTGCTGCAGAGGATATGTTCATTAGAGTGACCAGCCTCAGAAATTGTAGCCCAAATAAATGCTTCACAGAGTTCAAGAAGCAGACACATCTCAACATCAGCTGTTCAGAGGAGACTGTGTGAATCAGACCTTCATGATTGAATTGCTGCAAAGAAAGCACTACTAAAGGACACCAATAAGAAGAAGAGACTTGCTTGGGCCAAGAAACACAAGCAATGGACATTAGACCGGTGGAAATTTGTCCTTTGGTCTGGAGTCCAAATTGGAGATTTTGGTTCCAACCACCGTGTCTTTGTGAGACGTGGTGTGGGTG
>NW_026278466.1:0-7841 GCF_023373465.1 Oncorhynchus keta | reverse complement strand
TTTACATTTACATTTAAGTCATTTAGCAGACGCTCTTATCCAGAGCGACTTACAAATTGGTGCATACACCTTATGACATCCAGTGGAACAGCCACTTGCATCTAAATCTTTTTTCTGGGGGGAGAAAGGGGTGAGAAGGATTACTTACCCTTACTTACCCTATCCTAGGTATTCCCCTTGAAGAGGGGGGTTTCAATTGTCTCCGGAAGGTGGTGATTGACTCCGCTGTCCTGGCGTCGTGAGGGAGTTTGTCTTCCACCATTGGGGGCCAGAGCAGCGAACAGTTTTGACTGGGCTGAGCGGGAACTGTACTTCTCAGTGGTAGGGAGGCGAGCAGGCCAGAGGTGGATGAACGCAGTGCCTTGTTTGGGCCAGGGCTGGATCAGAGCCTGGAGGTACTGAGGTGCACGTTCCCCTCACAGCCCGTAGGCAAGCACCATGGTCTTGTAGCGGATGCGAGCTTCAACTGAAGCCAGTGGAGAGAGCCGGAGGAGCGGGGTGACGTGGAGAGAACTTGGGAAGGTTGTCACCAGACGGGCTGGGGCGTTCTGGATGAGTTGTAGGGCTTAATGGCACAGGCAGGGAGCCCAGCCAACAGCGAGTTGCAGTAATCAAGACGGGAGATGACAAGTGCCTGGATTAGGACCTGCGCCGCTTCCTGTGTGTGAGGCAGGGTCGTACTCTGCTGGATGTTGTAGAGCATGAACCTACAGGAACGGACACCGCTTTGATGTTAGTTGAGAACGCCAGGGTGTTGTCCAGGATCACGCCAAGGTTCTTAGCGCTCTGGGGGAGGAGGACACAATGGAGTTGTCAACCGTGATGGCGAGATCATGGAACGGGCAGTCCTTCTCCTCGGGAGGAAGAGGGAGCTCCGTCTTGCTGAGGTTCAGCTTGAGGTGGTGATCCGTCATCACACTGATATGTCTGCCAGACATGCAGAGATGATTCGCCACCTGGTCATCAGAAGGGGGAAAGGAGAAGATTAATTGTGTGTCGTCTGCATAGCAATGATAGGAGAGACCATGTGAGGTTATGACAGAGCCAAGTGACTTGGTGTATAGCGAGATAAGAGAGGGCCTAGAACAGAGCCTGGGGGACACCAGTGGTGAGCGCGTGGTGAGAGACAGATTCTCGCCACGCCACCTGGTAGGAGCGACCTGTCAGGTAGGGCGCAACACGCGTGGGCCGCGCCGGAGATGCCCAACTCGGAGAGGGTGGAGAGAGGAGGATCTGATGGTTCACAGTATCGAAGGCAGCCGATATGTCTAGAAGGATGAGAGCAGAGGAGAGAGAGTTAGCAGTGCGGAGCGCCTCCGTGATACAGAGAAGAGCAGTCTCAGTTGAATGACTAGTCTTGAAACCTGACTGATTTGGATCAAGAAGGTCATTCTGAGAGAGATAGCGGTAGAGCTGGCCAGGACGGCACGCTCAAGAGTTTTGGAGAGAAAAGAGAGAAGGGATACTGGTCTGTAGTTGTTGACATCGGAGGGATCGAGTGTAGGTTTTTTCAGAAGGGGTGCAACTCTCGCTCTCTTGAAGACGGGAGGGACGTAGCCAGCGGTCAGGGATGAGTTGATGAGCGAGGTGAGGTAAGGGAGAAGGTCTCCGGAAATGGTCTGGAGAAGAGAGGAGGGATAGGGTCAAGCGGGCAGGTTGTTGGGCGGCCGGCCGTCACAAGACGCGAGATTTCATCTGGAGAGAGAGGGAGAAAGAGGTCAGAGCATAGGGTAGGGCAGTGTGAGTAGAACCAGCGGTGTCGTTTGACTTAGCAAACGAGGATCGGATGTCGTCGACCTTCTTTTCAAAATGGTTGACGAAGTCATCTGCAGACAGGGAGGAGGGGGTGGATTCAGGAGGGAGGAGAAGGTGGCAAAGAGCTTCCTAGGGTTAGAGGCAGATGCTTGGAATTTAGAATGGTAGAAAGTGGCTTTAGCAGCAGAGACAGAGGAGGAAAATGTAGAGAGGAGGGAGTGAAAGGATGCCATACATACAAGGAGAAGACTGATCAGAGATGCAGCCAAGAGGCCCATGATCACTCTGGATGAACTGCAGAGATCTACAGCTGAGGTGGGAGACTCTGTCCATAGGACAACAATCAGTTGTATATTGCACAAATCTGGCCTTTATGGAAGAGTGGCAAGAGGAAAGCCATTTCTTAAAGATATCCATAAAGTGTTGTTTAAAGTTTGCCACAAGCCACCTGGGAGACACACCAAACATGTGGAAGAAGGTGCTCTGGTCAGATGAAACCAAAATTGAACTTTTTGGCAACAATGCAAAACGTTATGTTTGGCGTAAAAGCAACACAGCTCATCACTCTGAACACACCATCCCCACTGTCAAACATGGTGGTGGCAGCATCATGGTTTGGGCCTGCTTTTCTTCAGCAGGGACAGGGAAGATGGTTAAAATTGATGGGAAGATGGATGGAGCCAAATACAGGACCATTCTGGAAGAAAACCTGATGGAGTCTGCAAAGACCTGAGACTGGGACGGAGATTTGTCTTCCAACAAGACAATGATCCAAAACATAAAGAAAAATCTACAATGGAATGGTGCAAAAATAAACATATCCAGGTGTTAGAATGGCCAAGTCAAAGTCAGACCTGAATCAATCGAGAATCTGTGGAAAGAACTGAAAACTGCTGAAGATGAAAGAGACCACGTTCTTCATTTCACCTGCCATTATGAAGTTTATCCTAGTTCCCCAGAGCCAGCCCAGAGTCGGCCCAGAGTCGGCCCAGAGCCAGACCAGAGTCAGCCCAGAGCCAGACCAGAGTCAGCCCAGAGCCAGCCCAGAGCCAGCCCAGAGTCAGCCCAGAGTCAGCCCAGAGTCAGCCCAGAGTCAGACCAGAGCCAGCCCAGAGTCAGCCCAGAGCCAGACCAGAGCCAGACCAGAGTCAGACCAGAGCCAGACCAGAGTCAGCCCAGAGTCAGCTCAGAGTCAGCCCAGAGTCAGCCCAGAGCCAGCCCAGAGCCAGCCCAGAGTCAGCCCAGAGCCAGCCCAGAGCCAGCCCAGAGCCAGCCCAGAGTCAACCCAGAGCCAGCCCAGAGTCAGACCAGAGTCAGACCAGAGTCAGCCCAGAGTCAGCCCAGAGCCAGACCAGAGTCAGCCCAGAGCCAGACCAGAGTCAGCCCAGAGTCAGCCCAGAGCCAGACCAGAGTCAGCCCAGAGCCAGCCCAGAGTCAGCCCAGAGTCAGCCCAGAGTCAGCCCAGAGCCAGCCCAGAGTCAGCCCAGAGTCAGCCCAGAGCCAGACCAGAGCCAGCTCTCTCCAGGGTGTCTTAGGCATATTTTCCCCTGAAGCTCCTCTCCAGTGTTATGAGTTCATTTGAGTTCCCATTCCAAAGTCAGTAGTCAGACATGAGAGGATCATCCCCACACACCCAGCCAGTTCATAGCATCACATGACCTTCCCTCCCACAGTGTATTTCACTGGGTAGAATAAGTCTGACGTCTGGGCTCTGGGGCAGTAAGCATAGAACAATACTGTCTGAGAGACTGACTGTCAGAGAGTGCAGAGTAGAAAACCAGGCCAGACTGAATCCACAGACTGTTTGGTTCTACAGGGCCTTTAGGCAGCAGCTGGGAGTTAAAAGTGTGTGTGTGTGTGTGTGTGTGTGTGTGTGTGTGTGTGTGTGTGTGTGTGTGTGTGTGTGTGTGTGTGTGTGTGTGTGTGTGTGTGTGTGTGTGTGTGTGTGTGTGTGTGTGTGTCTCTGTAGAAATGAAAGAGGATGATGACGGGGCAAGAGAACACTCATCAGATCTGACAGAGGAGGACATGAGGTAAGCAGGAAATATGCATAGTCACTGTCTCATGTACACACACACACAAACAATGCTAACAAACACTGACATGTTTATACATGTTGTACACAGCCAGATCAACAAACACACAGACAACATAATTACACAGCCAGACCAACAATCACACAGACACAACACAATCACACAGACAACAACAAACAAACCCTCTTACTCTTACAGCCACCCTCGTTCCCAATGTTCCAGGAGTAGTAATAGTAGACACTGCACAGAACGGATGGGGAGTCACTCGGCTAAACAACACAACATCAACCATACAACACACAACATATCAATCAATCAATCAATCAAATGCATTTATATAGGCATTTTATAGACGCCAGCCTAAAACCCGAAACAGCAAGAAATGCAGATACAGAAGCATAGTGGCTAGGAAAAACTCCCTAGAAAGGTAGGAACCCAGGAAGAAACCTAGAGAGGAACCAGGCTCTGAGGGTGGCCAGTCCTCTTACTGACTGTACTGGGTAGAGAGGAACCAGGCTCCGAGAGGTGGCCAGTCCTCTACTGACTGTACTGGGTGAGGAAGGAACCAGGCTCCGAGAGGTGGCCAGTCCTCTTCTGACTGTACTGGGTAGAGAGGAACCAGGCTCTGAGGGTGGCCAGTCCTCTACTGACTGTACTGGGTAGAGAGGAACCAGGCTCCGAGAGGTGGCCAGTCCTCTACTGACTGTACTGGGTAGAGAGGAACCAGGCTCCGAGGGTGGCCAGTCCTCTACTGACTGTACTGGGTAGAGAGGAACCAGGCTCGAGAGGTGGCCAGTCCTCTTCTGACTGTACTGGGTGAGAGGAACCAGGCTCCGAGAGTGGCCAGTCCTCTTCTGACTGTACTGGGTAGAGAGGAACATCTCGAGCTGACCCCCTCTGAGCAAGGCGGTGTAAACAGAACTGTCTCGTTGTGCTCAACGGTATGGTAGTAGCAGAAGAGCTAAAATGTAAAAGGAATTTTCTTTATATTTTACTTGTTTTATTGAGTTTTACCTGAAATTGCAGTAACAGCATAACATTCTGAAAGTGTCGCAGTAGCTGCCAACCTGCCAGCTGTACAGAGCCACATACAACTTTAGAACCCATTCCCACCACAATGGTTTTTATTATCTATAATTGTGGAGATATGTAAGTGAACATTTTGAGATAGTAAACCATAGAAATGGAATATGTTTTTTAATTTATAACATTGTGTGGTGATTTCAGAGTGGCATCACAGGTTTCAGAGTGGTGGGGGGGATCGTTTTCCTAGGGCCCAAAGTTTTCCCTGATCTGGTAGGCTAGCCTAACCAGCTAAAACTCCTGGTATGACATAGTAATCAATCAGCTTAGAAAACAGTTTCATATGGGCTACGATGAGACCAGATTTTTTTCAAATAGTAAATAAATAAAAACTCCTGGAAAACCTCCTGGACCTAGTGAGGATGAAAATAATAAAATCCTGTCATGAAGCGAATCAGATGTTGGATACGTGCTGCTTTCATGAACCAACACTGTGTAGGCCCCCAGCACTGACCTTGCTGATATCTACTCACTACTAAATGTACTCAAGATGACTGAGATATGTGGTTGTCTCACCTAGCTATCTGAAGAAATGCACTAACTGTCGTTTTCATCGCCAAGTTGTGGGTAAAATAAATTGTGTTAGCCACTAATATTGATCGCTAGTTAGCTGGCCAATGTTAGCTAGAATGTTTAATGTACTAGAGCAAATGTTCGCTAACTAATACAGCCTGGTACCAGTGCTGGTGTAGGCAGAATAAGCCTGTTTGTGCAACGTATCTTCCAAATCAGAAAGGACAATTATGAATAGATTAGCTAGCTACATGAGGTAAGAAAACATGTAATGTAACATCTCATTAGGGTCCTCTGGAAACACTGACCAACACTTTGGTTCCTACCCTGTCAATAATTCCTCCCTGGCTTATTCATTCATTGTTATGTCAGAAAACAATGTATTTAAAGTGCTGACCCCTATATTCCAACTATATAATTAGAATAATCATTCTATTTCCACGATTCAACAGTTCAACAATAAACACGGATTTCTTTGCCCATATCTTGTAGCCCAACGTGGCAGAGTGTGAAAATGATAACAAAAGTGTAGGAAATGCAGAAACTGTTGAAAATGCTGAAAAGGACTTTAGTTTGAAGTTGAATTGAACAGTATAAAACTATTATAATAGAAAGCCCTAATGACATCACTTATAATGTATGTATGTGTTGCCATCTAGGTTCATGAACTACTCATAAAGCATATTTACAACTTTTATTATTCAAAAGGTGTGTGTGAGAAAGAGGAATTTGAACATTGCAATAGCCCTGCTCCTCTCTCTCCAGCTGTACTAACTAAATCCCCAGCCCATTGAAGCTCATCTCTCTGTCTCCCAGCGCACCTCATGTTCTTTATCTGGATCTTGGTAATAGGTCAAATCCCACAGCACTTTACGGACCAGTCTAGGGTTATATATATATATAGATTCAGCTCTCCAGTTGCTGCTGTGAGTCTGTTTATATAATGGACAGGTAGGCTAGCGGTTAAGACCGTTGGGCCAGTCACGAAGGTCGCTGGTTTGAATCCCCAAGCCGACTAGGTGAAAAATATGTTGATGTACACTTTGAGCAAGGCACTTTGAACAAGATACTTTGAGTAAGGCACTTGAGCAAGGCACTTGAGCAAGGCATTGAGCAAGGCATGAGCAAGGCACTTGAGCAAGGCACTTGAGCAAGGCACTTTGAGCAAGGCACTTTGAGCAAGGCACTTTGAGCAAGGCACTTTGAGCAAGGCACTTTGAACAAGGCACTTTGAACAAGGCACTTTGAACAAGGCACTAATTGCTCTGCAAGTCTGAATAAGAGCCATGCTTTAGGTCTTTGTGACAATGTCTAAAAAATACATTATTTCAGGAAAAAAACATTGTCTGATGGACCGATTGATAGATTATGGAATGATTGACCAATATGAGGGAGGATGGATGGATTGACTGACTCCTACCTTTGTTGGCAGGCATCACTATGGTCTGTGGCCGTGCCCACCCCAAACTGTTTCAGCTGGTTGTCAGGAACGGTCAGAGTGGATCTTCAGCATACCCAGACAAGACGAGTACAGAGACAACACTTAGCCTGGATGGGGTGGCCACTTACATAATCTATTTATTCTAAAGCGATGCTTTATTTATACAGGTGATCCCACTGAGATTAAAAATGGAGACCTGTCCCAAAACAGCATCAATCCACTTTCTCAAACAACATAAGAGGTATTCTCTTTCTACCTGATAGAGTAGCAGCAGTCTTCCCTCTCCCTGCCTCCATGTCGCTGATCAATGTCGTGCTGGCACTCTCGGGCACGCCCCTACCGTAGACCCCGCACCTTTGGCAATGTTGATAGCAGGCATGTTGGTAACAGTGTTAGGAGTGTTGGGACCCTTTCCCAAGGTGACATTTACTGCTGCCTCCTTCATGGTTACCAAATTTTGCACGCCCAATTTTTCAGTTTTTGATTTGTTAAAAAAGAAATATCCAATAAATGTCGTTCCACTTCATGATTGTGTCCCACTTGTTGTTGATTCTTCACAAAAAAAACAGTTTTATATCTTTATGATTGAAGCCTGAAATGTGGCAAAAGGTCGCAAAGTTCAAGGGGACCGAATACTTTCGCAAGGCACTGTATATGTATAACTTTTAACAAGGCACACCTGTTAATTGTAATGCATTCCAGGTGACTACCTCATGAAGCTGGTTGAGAGAAGGCCAAGAGTGTGCAAAGCTGCCATCAAGGCAAAGGGTGGCTACTTTGAAGAATTAAAAATATTAAATATATTTTGATTTATTTAACACTATTTTGGTTACTACATGATTCCATGTGTGTTATTTCATAGTTTTGATGTCTTCACTTTTATTCTACAATGTAGAAAAGAGTAAAAAATAAAGCAAAACCTTTGAATGAGTAGGTGTTCTGGTATATATACACACAAAGCACCCTCTGAAGAGAGAGATAGCATGATAAAGGCAATAAGAACAACCCCTCCC